>NW_024070188.1:15458248-15679848 GCF_014754425.2 Oryx dammah | reverse complement strand
GAACTTTTGAGCTTTTAAAAATTACCTTTTTCTTCTTTAAGGTGTCTCATTTCTGCTTTTTCTATAGAGATAAAATGGTAGAGTCATATACATATTTATTCATAGGTCTTTCTAAGTTTGAAATTACATATTTTGCAGTCAATATTTATGAAAGGAACTCTATGGTGTTAATATAGCAATAACAGATGGAGTTTGCTTTAAGATCTCAGTTCCTGTTCCCTTTAGATACCTAATAATAATGCAATACTACCCTCCTCGCATGAATAACACCCTAAATAGCTTCGATTCTGATATACGCTTTAAAACCAATGTCCATATTTTCATGAATTGCTTTTTTAAGTGACATAATTTGTATAATTACATATTTTTGATTCCTGTGCTTTTATCAGTAATTTGATATACATGCCTTAAAATGTATTTACCTTTACTTTCCTTTTCAGATTTTTCAATTTTCTTTTTTGCTAGGGGGGAAAAAATAACAATAAACCATTGGCTTAAAAACATGATTTTCTTACTCAGTTTTGGAGTAAATATTTGCAGATGAAACTTAATCCCGTAAGTGAAAGAGGGTCAAGGTTCTATTTTTAAAGATGTGAAGATAAAGCCTCCCTCCCTGTGTAAGAACATGTATATTTCTGTGATCCTTGGTTATTTGGTTTTATAAAGCACAACCCCCTCCTCTTGTTTTCTGGTTTTATTTTTGTACATGCTTTCGAGTCAAGCTAGAGTAAGCCATGCATTTATTAATAAGTTTAAACTAGCAACAGAAAAAAACATTCCAATTTTCTATTGTTACCTTTAGGAAATGAAAATTTGATTAGTGCTATGAATACTCAATAAATTAATTGTTGAGTAAAAACAATGTAACAGTCACAATATATCTCTGAGGAAAATGTAGACACATCCTTTTTAAACCAGAGTTTTGACTGACTGATGCTTTTCTTTAACTAGATTTATCAGACAAGAGTAAGAAGGACACCAATATTTAATGAGTGACAACCAAGCATGTAGTGGGAATGCTATATATGTTATTCCATTTCATACTTATCACAAGCCTTTTGGAAAGTCATTATGTCTATTCTATAGATGAATAAACTGGGAATCTGAGCTGTTAATGGATTTTCCCAAATGTTACACAGCTATATAGAGATTCAAATTTAAATACTATTCCTATAGATCTATGTTACCTCCTCTGGGTAAGCAAATATTTACCTGATTCTGTTACTTTTGGTGTTTCCTCTTTAGAAAAAAAATAAGAAGAAAAAGGAAGAAAAATAAAAGGAAATAATAATTTTGCTTTTTCAGTAGCAGAGAACTGAACTTCATCTTTATGTTATTTCATATTAATTCCCAAAGTAGTGACAATAGACACATACTCAAAATGGCAAAGAGATACGTTGGTAACTAATATTTCTGAAAACACAACTGGTATCTATTCTGGAAATAGAACCACTATATACATTAATATTAAATAATCTATTCATACATGGTAGAATGAGTCATTTTGAAGACATTTGGGTAGTTTTCTCAATTACAAATTATAAATCTCCATTATATAAACTTTAATGTGATTTGAACGTGTGTCTGCACACATTCATTCATTAACTTTTTATAAAGCAACTTCATGAATAACAAGGACTTTGTGCAATGAGTGGGGTTGAGAGATGAGATTTTAAAATATCACAAAAATAATCTCAACTTATAATGACTACAGAGTAGTGAGACAAAATATTAAAAAGTTATTTATTTGTCTTTAACCTATGATAATGCTCCTACAGTAAATTCAAAGACCAATTATTTTTTAAAAATATGCTTTAAAAAATATATCCATACAAATTCATTCAAATGATAGTATTTGCTATAAAACTGATACATTAAATGATCAGCCTAATATAACTTTTTGAAGTTTAAGGAAAATTCAAATATTTTATAAGAGCAAATATAATGAATAATGTTTTATAAACAAAACTGCATTTGCAAATAATTATGGTGATATTTCTTATCAGTAATCTAGTTTTGACTTTCAGCCCTTAATTAGACTTTGATGCTGGGAGGGATTGAGGGCAGGAGGAGAAGGGGACGAGAGAGGATGAGATGGCTGGATGGCATCACTGACTCGATGGACATGAATCTGAGTGAACTCCGGGAGTTGGTGATGGACAGGGAGGCCTGGCGTGCTGCGATTCATGGGGTCGCAAAGAGTTGGACACGACTGAGCAACTGAACTGAACTGAACTGAACACAGACTAAATATACTAGATATTTTTGCCAACCCAAAGGCAACATTTAATGTTTAACACTGGCATTGAATCCATTAAGAAGAAAATCGTAAATGTATTCACGAGAAATCTATCATAACACTTTTAAAGAAACAGGTTAGTCCTTGGCATTGAAAATCTTTAGACATAACTTCTAGTTACACTCTTGATTGAAATGTAAATATTTACCCCCAGGGTAATGTAAAGGTCATAATTTAATAGTATTAAATATATAATTTCATTTTCATAAAAATTCATACATTTTCATTTTTTCATACATTTAAAAAATTATTCCTTTTTACTATTGCTTGAAATGTTAAAATAAAACATTGATTCTGAAACACTAAAACAACTCATCTTTAGCTTTTGAAGAAATATGAAAATATAAAGCTAATATATTAAGATTAAATAATTGAACATGGGTATTGTGTGTTCTAAGCTTGTTTTAACCCAGCAATGACTATAAGAGGAACCTCCATACTGTATTTATTCAATATATTCTAACAAACAACTGAAAGTACATAAAAGAGAGAAGGAACCATGTTTTTTTTTTTTTTTTTTTTTTTTTTGGAGATTATTTTTTAAATTATTTTAATAAATAAAAAAAAAAAAAAAAAAAAAAAAAAAATTATCTTTTTTTTTTTTTTTTTTTTTTGTGGACAGTATTAGTTAAGGTAATTGCATTAATTACACAGATAATGACAACAGAAGTCATTTTAGGCATTCCCTCACATAATCTGCTATAGTGTAATTGACACTCAAATATATGTTCAAATATTAATGAATAAAATACACACTATTCTTTGTCAATAGGAATCATTTATGTAGGTAATATCATAATAGCTACTGCATTAATAAACATACCACAATAAATTTTACTGCTTATACAATTTAAAGAAATTATAAGATTAAAATACTTAAATAGAAAATTCTTAAAATTTTAGAATGGTACACTTACTTGGAGTTGGTTTTGGTTTGTCTAAAAAGTAAAAAAAAAAAAGAGAAAGAAAGAAAAGAAAGGTCATTTTCTGGCTATAAGTAAAATATCAGACTTTTATATTTCATAATTCTGTTTGAGTTAAAATAAGAAAAGGCTAAACTTATATTAAAACTCAGTCATGTCCGACTCTTTGCGACCCCATGGACTGTAGCCTACCAGGCTCCTCTGTCCATGGGATTTTCCAGGCAACAGTACTGGAGTGGATTGCCATTTCCTTCTCCAGGGGATCTTCCCGACCCAGGGATCAAACCCAGGTCTCCCACATTGTAGACAGACGCTTTACCGTCTGAGCCACCAGGGAAGTCCTAAAATGAGCAATAGGCAATGCAATTTGAGCAATTTTAAAATCATGTTCTAATGAATTCCATATTCCAATAAAACTTCAAAGTATAGGATCTTCTTGGTCTCTTTATCTTTGTAAAGCCTCATATTTCATCTGATGCAAAATGAATGCTTAAGATAATCTGAACTCCTTACTGTTCCTGAATGGCATAAAAGATACATTCTGCTATTGTCCTTTCAGAACATATTAATACTAATTAATATTAACTATTTAAACTTTTCCAATCCAGTCTTTTGAATGAAGAAGCTGACTTTATAAAATCTCAATAAAAATGAGTGAATTGTTGGTGAAAAACACAAAACTATGCCATCCAAATACATGATTTGTTTCTCAAATATGCTTTGTCCTTTGAAATTAACTAAAAGCATTAATTATGCAGTCTTACATGTAAATATCTATTTATTAATAAATAACTAAATATTTCTTGATGATTGTGAAGAATTTGAATCATCCAAAATTAAATTAATTCATTAACAGAGGAAATATAAGTTAATACAATTTTTAGAGAACAATTAGAGAAACCTATAAAAATTACATTGACTATATCATTTCACTAAAATATTTAAGGAATTTTTATCCTAAAGATAAATTTACAAAACTAGACAGATAATTATATTTATAATTTTATATCATTAAAGAAAGCTTGTCAGATAAATATAGGTCAGTCAGAGACTAGTTAAGTAAACTGTGTGTAACAGTACAATAGAATACTAAATGAAGAAATGCTTTGTGTACTGATATAGAAAAATCTTCAAACACACTCTTAAACAGAAAAACCTAGGGAAAGAGCTATTTATAGTATGTCATGACTTGTGTAGAAAAGGTGAGTGTGGGTCTGGAGGATCCCCTGGAGAAGCGATAGTCTACAAATTATATATACATATGTAAATTATATATGTATATATATGTATATATAATTTGTAGACTATCGCTTCTCCAGGGGATCTTCCAGACCCAGGAATTGAACCCGGGTCTCCTGCACTGCAAGTAGATTCTTTACACAGCTGAGCTACCAGGGAAGCAAATTTGTATGCAGGTATGTGTATATATGTGGGTTTCCCTGGTGGCTCAACTGGTAAAGAATCTGCCTGCAGTGTGGGAGGCCTGGGTTCGACCTCTGGGTTGGGAACATCCCCTGGAGAAGGACATGGCAAACCACTCCAGTATTCTTCCCTAGAGAATCCCCATGGACAGAGCAGCCTGGCGGGATGCAGTCCATGGGGTTGCAAAGAGATGGCCATGACTGAGTGACTAAGCACATGTTTATGTGTATATGTCTTTTACATATATTGCTAGATGGATACATTAAAAAATAACAATGATTACTTATCAGACATTATTGGATACTTGGGAAATGGGATCTGGTAAAACAGGAAAAGAAGGGGAGGAGGGAAGCTTATTTTTGCAGTGAACCTCTGTATGCCTTATTGTTGAACCATGCCAAGTATTATATATTTTAAAAATTGAATTACAGTTTTAAAAGTATTAAGCTATTATAGAATTGAATGATTTCTATTTAAAGAAATTATACCAAGTTGAAATCCATGATTAATTTTCAGCAAAATATAATATGTACAATTAGATATGATATTTTACAGTTTATCAACAGTGACTCAACATTCATGCTCATGCTCAGTTGTGTCTGACTCTTTGTGACCCCATGGACTGTAGCCCACCAGGCTCCTCTGTCCATGGGATTCTCCAGGCAAGAATGTTGGAGTGGGTTGCCATTTCCTACTCCAGGGGATCTTTCTGACCAAGGGATCGAACCCATGTCTCTTGTGTCTCCTGCACTGCACCATCTGGGGAGGCCCAAGTCAACATTACCAGTATGATAAATGATATCAATACTGACATCAGTAAAACACTGAATATTTTGGAAGGATCTTGTGAACCGTGAAAGCAAATACTATTACATTAACACAGCTGTATTATAATAGAATGCTTAGCATTCCATAAATACTGGTTATAATATCTAGCAAACTGCTTATCAACACTACCATAGCCCTTATGTCAGATAAACTAGATTCTATTACAAAATCACAAGACTAAACATTACTAGGAAAGAAAATGAAAAGTGCTTATATGCTTTGCTTTAATTTTCAAAGGTAATAAAAACAGTGAATTGGGATAGAATGCAAACCAAAAAGGCAAAATCACCTGTTTTTATAGATGGAGATTCTTTTCCTTGATGTTCAGCTTTTTCTAGAGAGAGAAATAAGAATTAACTCACAATCTATAGATTGTTTGTGTAGCAAGCATTTCTTATCTATATATTTGGAGGTAATCCTCAGTTTGTATGGGAAGCATGCTCTCAAAGTCATTTGCATGTAACTTGGAACACAGAAAGCATATTGCCATGGAAACACGTTATAAACAAGATCAGGTTCATTCTCAGGGCATCCTATAAGATACTTTGAAGATGCTAGCCCTCTTGGTATAAGAAGAGGATAGAATATGACAAAAAGGAGAATAATTGTAGGAGGATTTTTCTTTCTTTGCTGAAGCTTGAGTCATTCTTTGGAGATATTTTAAAGCAGATGATATTTGTCTTGGCATTTTATAAGCTTCCTTTTTACCTCTCTGACTTCTTCTAGGTCCCTTCTTGGCAGGACAGAAGCAATTTGGTACTGGTCATTTGTTTCTTATTGAAAATTTAACCTGCTGCTGGTGCTAAGTCGCTTCAGTCGTGTCCGAGTCTGTGTGACCCCATAGACGGAAGCCCACCAGGCTCCTCCGTGCCTGGGATTCTCCAGGAAAGAACACTGGAATGGGTTCCCATTTCCTTCTCCAATTTAACCTAGACTTGCCTTATTCCAGAAAGTGTCACGCTTTGTATTTTCATTTTCCTGGACTACCTTCTCATTTTAGGTTCAGTTAGTACTCTCACAGATGAATCTCCACTAAATCTAGGACATGACAACAAGAATCACAACATATACTTAACATTCTTCTCAGACCTTTGAAACATATTTGAATTAAAGTAAATTTTAGGAGATATCTTTCTTTCATCAGAAGTAGAATTTCAAATAAAGCCATTTAGAGTAGGATATTTTGAATGGAGTTAAGCTTATGTGGAAATAGAATAGATCACTACCAAATGCTAGTTCTTACTAATCACCCCCAGGTTATTACCCCTGAGCTGTTCTGGTTTACCTGTTCTTTCCTTCCCTCAGCCTGAATTTGGAGATTCTCCACAAGCAATATTATTTTCTCCCCATCATCTTGCACCAACAGTGAAGTGGGTGGGGAACTGTGGGATCTATGTTTCATAACATTTAATTGGATATTTGTAAAGTAAGGATTGATAGCATTCAGGAATGAACTTCCATGATCTTACAATTGTATAAATGTTAACGTTACATTAGCATGCACAATAAAATAAGCCAATATTCAAGTTATTAAAACTGTGATAATAATAGTACTTCAAAAGTATAATAAAGTAAAAATAATATAAACTATGTATATTTTATACTGCATTCAAAATACATGCAATACGTTCTAGGAGGTAAATACATTCTATTTAGGCTCCATATATTTCACTTTATCTCCTGAATCACTAATACGACCTCTTAACTGTCCTCACCAAATCTAGCTTTGGATCTTGTCAATTCATTTTTCATACTTGATCCAGAGAACATTTGACAAATACTCACTCATACCTTCATCTAAGCCTTTGTTTCACAAATACATATCATTCAACAGCCAATATCATAATTCTGAAACAACTTTGTATATATTTACTACTCTGACAATGGGCAAAAGTTCACGCTTTTCTGAGACCATTGGTCACTTTTTTAACTCTCTACACCTGTAACATCTGTATCACTCCTGAGCAATGAAATGGATGATCTTTAAAATATATGCTCATAAGAAAACTCCATGGTTTTAATAAAAAAGTGGCAAAATCTAATAATTCATAAAATTATGAAAAACAATAATACCAATGATTGCCTAACATAATTAATGCTGCTTAAAGCAAACAAATTTAAAATAGTATGTGCTTCATAACACCAAAAAGTGTACATTATTTAATTTTCTTTTGTCATTCATTACGTATGTTTAAAAGATTGCCCATTTATTCTAGCTTCTTAGTGTTACTTATAGCTTGTGTAGTCTCACTCTTTTAGTATTAGTAATACAATTTCCATAGATTTTTCCATACAATTATAGTGCGTTATTAATTAGTAGTGAAAGACAAAGATGTTAAATCAAAGCCATAGCAATAACAGTAATTTATCACTTACAGAAGTACTTTAGCATTAGGCAAAACTAAAAATAATAATTGGGAAAATAAGCATATTGTAAAAGCTGAAATTGCCAAGTAATAGTTTTCAGATTTTATTTTCATCTCTTACTTGTTGGTTTGGGTTTGACTGTGGAGAATGAAAGAAAACAAGTGACATATGATGAATACAAACTATGGAAAAAATAACTCTTTGGCATCTGTATTTGTTACTTCATTTTAAGATTAACTCATTCTCTCTGAACACTATTATTTCACTGTCAGCAAATATGTTAATCACACTGCTTATTGAAAACTAAGATGCACAAACTTTTGTGTAAAATTTGAACCAATCTATATATTTGAGACACAAATACATTGGGCTAGTTTCTTAAAAATCTCCAAATACCCATATAACTAAATGAGATACTCAAGGGGTCATATTAACACATTGAGTGAGTGAGTGAATGAAGTCACTCAGTTGTGTCTGACTCTTGGCGACCCCATGAACTGTAGAATAACAGGCTCTTCTGTCCATGGGATTTTCCAGGCAAGGGTACTGGAGTGGGTTGCCATTTCCTTCTCCAATTAACACATTAGGGTGAAAATTCAATGAATGCTAACCAAAATTATGAGCTTAGGCAATGGTTGGGATACAGTATAATGGTCATATGAATGTAAAAATAGCCTTATGAGATTTCTTTCTAAAGAAATAATAGTTCATAATTTCTATAAATAATTAGTTCTTTCCTGAATTCTATTTTCCTCTGAGAACTATACTTAAGCCCTGATTATCATGATTACCTGTTAAAAGAAAGAAATTACTTCATAGTCCTTTTCCTTTGGAAAGATTTTTAGTAAGAAATAGGACTCTATTCATGGCCAAGGTAGTAGGATTTTCATTTGGGGATCAAATGGAGGCGATTCAGTCTTCCAAGATGTAACCTGAGATGAAAACTCACTTTTGTTCATTCTTTTAGGACAAAACTCCAGAAATGAAAGAGTGTGTACATTTCTTTTTTTTTTTCTCTCACATTAAATGATGAGTTGATATTATATATTCTGTTGATCATTTTTAAGGCAGATTTTAAAACATATAATCACATATAGTCTCTATGAAGTTCTCATGAATGAAAATTATTCCATCTCATACATGAACAGCAGACTTCCAGATTTTTGTGATTTTAAAATTGGAGAAAATGTGGTTTGAAAGTGAGATTAAACACCTAATAGAACAGGATAATCAATGCATGCATAGCTTTCCTTGCAAATTATATGTAAGCTTAGGTCAATCAGATTAAAAAAAATAAAGTTACGTCACTCTAGTTTTTCACTGTTAATTTTTATTGAATATATCTTTCAGTTATTTACAAGAACCTAGAATCTTAGAACTATGACACAAAGTGCTCACACTCCAGTGAAGATGTGTGTGTGTGCACACCGACATAACACAAAACTGATACATAGAAGAAAAATTTGAAGCAGTTTATTTACCTGTTTTTTCTATCGTGGTAGCTTTTACATGCTTGACAACTTTGTCATCTATGATAGGAAAAAAGTTAACACAGTGGACATTTTAAATGCATCAGTTCAAAACAGTGACACACTTCAACCTTGATATTTTGTATTCTTTTTGAAATAACACCAATACTGAGACAACCTTAGCTGTTTTCTCAATTAAACAAGTGATATCTTTTATTCAAATTGGATGGGAGCACAAAGATAATCTGTTCAGCTGCAGATGTCCTTTGCAAGTTTCTTGCCACAAAACTTTTTCTAATTCAAATGGTCCCCTAACCCCAATCAAAGTACACTGCATTCTTTGCCTTCACTGTATTTCACTGCATTTGTCTATACAGGAGTACACATAAATCACACAATCCCTTTTCATTATTGAATAAGAATAGGAAGGAATAATTTATCTTTCATGAGCAAGACACCTCCCTGAGAAGCCAGGACTAGCCTGAAAACCCAAGTTTTTATGCCACAAAGATGGGGAAGGGCAAAGTGGTATATTTATGGGATGTCTTCTGTGCTGTACATTTTTTTAGACATAGTTAAAGAGATTTGGATCAAAGTAAAGGGATTAGAATAAAGATTTTATATAAAATTAAGCTTTTCAAGTATTCAGCAGTGGGAATGAATCGGTGAAATATTCTAATTGGAAAGTATCACTTGGAAACAGAATTTAGAGTATGAACATGATCACTGAAATGAAAGATGTGGCTAGAGGGGAATGCCTTTGTTAGATACTCAGAGATGAAACTCTCTCCTGCTCTCAGGATTTCATCTCAAAAATGGGTGTCATTTGGGACAATAAAGACACAGGATTTATTATTCATGATATCAGAAGGTTCTAAAAGTTGTTTCTAAAGTTTTGCTTATGTCAGTACAGACTGCTTTTCTTACTGCCCTACAGTCAGGCTCTGCTTTCCTTACTTCTAGCGACTCAAATCGACTGAAACAGATTTTCTAAAGTAAAATCTTAAAAATATAAGCAGAAGTTTCCTAAGATATGTTTGGAGAAGGTGTTTTTACCTTTTTAAAGATTCTGACCTAACCATATTCACAATGTCAGGTAGACAATTCAGCCTAGAATAAAGGACTATGTTCTACAGAACAACTGGGAATTGGTACAACCTCAAAATTAAATTCATATTTAATTGGGTTAAATTAAAATTTAAATAAAGTTTCTATTCTTAAATAAAAACTAACGATTAAACTAGTCTTGGTAATTTTTCTATTTCTTTTTATGAGCAAAACCCATTGGCTTACCTCCACTTTCTGTAAAGTGTAAAACTAGGAATAAGAAGAAAGGAAGGGAGGCAAAAATGAAGGAAAGAAGGAAAAAGGATTAGAAGCAGGAGGAAACTGCTTTCTTTTTTATTTCCTTTTCTTGAGATTTTTGGAATTGAAGATGATCACGTTTGAATGGGCCATTCTGAATTACAAGTTTTCTAGGGATGTCTTGCCCCAAACAGAACAAAGCAAAACAAAATATAGAGCCCATTCAACTGAATGGGCATTCAGCATTCAAGTGAATGCTGGCAAAAATGGTCTTTGTGCTAAGTTTCTGATAGGAAAAGACCATGAGCTATCTAGTTATATCTGGCAGGCCAAGTTCTCAGCACAAAAAAGAAACCAAAACAAAACACTGTGAAGATGACTAAAATTAGAAGCTGAGTGACTTAACACATGAATCTTTTCTAATAACTTTAAATTTGACTCTAAGCTCATCATCCTGCTAAAATTAGAACACTGGGAGACAATTTGATACTACAAATACCACCTGAAAAATACCTGGTTTACCATGAGAAATAGTCTTTTCTGGTTTCACTGTGTCTTGTTCTGAAAATAATAAAAAGAAAATATTTTTGGATGTGTGTGTTAGTCACTCAGTCGTGACCAACAGTTGTACTCTTTGCAACCCCATGGACTGCAGCCCACCGGTAACCCTGTCCCCTGTCCATGGAATTTTCCAGGCAGGAATACTGGAGTGGGATGCCATTCCCTTTTCCAGAGGATCTTCCTGACCTAGGGATCGGACCCAGGTCTCCCATATGCAGGCGAATTCATTTCCCCCTGAGCCATAAGGGGAATCCAAGAATCCTGGAATGGGTAGCCTATCCTTTCTCCAGGGGAACTTCCCGATCCAGGAATCCAACTGGGGTCTCCTGCACTGCAGAAGGATTCTTTACCACCTAAGCTACCTGGGAAGTCATTTGGATATTTAGAAGCTTTATAAATTAACATATGGTGAATTTAACATATGAATTTAACATTTGGTTAATTTAACATATGAATTAACATGAATTTTCTCTGTGAAATGGTCCAGTGATTTGTTAAGTAGAAAATAATTGACAGATTTGAACAAACATGCCTATGGAGAAGAACTATTCCTCAATTTTCATGTCATCCTAGTTTAGATAAAAAAACTTTAAGGTTTTGTTTGCATGAAAACAATATACCAAGATTTCTTATTTATATTTAAACACCTATAATTTCCGAAACATAGGCCATAGTAAAGCACAAATACTTAGGAATATATTGCATATATAATATTAAAATACTTAATTTTTTGTTAAAATTCTATATTAGCTTTATAGATAAATAAAGATACATACTGAGTATTTGAGCTTTTTCAGATGAAGCTAGAACATAAACATTTATGATACAAAAAATCAATTAATTTTGTTTGCCTGCAAAATTGTTGTATTTATAATAATAAATGAAAGTTCTAAATAGTACTAGACCTAAACAGAAGTTTTAAATGGTATTGGTCTTCTGATTAAAAAAAAAAAAAAAGGCAAAATGCAAAATATTTATACCGGGTAACACTCATCTGCAGCCAATAAAGATACTTAGGAAAATAAATCATAAGACAGTAGTTTGGCATTTTTAAACCTTGGTACATTAAAAAGATATATTTTTTATAGGAGAAACCAGGCTCAAGTTTATGATGAATTGTCAAGTAAGTTCTGGTGAGAATTAAAGGAATAATATAGTATTGTATATATACATCTAGACTTGAATTTTTGAGTTTGTTGTTATTTAAGAGTCCTGCTACATAATTCCTTATAATGAAGAAATAGCATTCATAGAGCCTGAAGGTTTTTTTTTTTTTTTTTTTTGTCCCAGGTGAGTAGCTAGTTGGTACCAGGGCTAGGACTTACATACACTAAACAGCAATGTAAACTTGGAAAGATTGCTCTGGTTTAGGTCAATGTTGCCTCTTAATAAAATCACTGTTAGTCCGGGACAGTCTCGTAGTGAGATTACCCAGGGTTTAGAGTAGACCAAACATGGGCACAATTCTAGCTTCAACATTTACTAACTTGAAAATCTTGTCTATTGAACTGTTTCCACAGATATTACATATGGGTAATAACGGTCATGTTACATGCCTCTCACAGTGGAATGATCAAAACGAGTCTTACACTATTCCTTAGCTCATGCAGATGCTTGATAAATTCTTCTCTTTCCTTTCAATTCCCAGCAGTCTATGATTTTGTGACTCTGGTGTGTTATCAGAAATAAACTTACAAATTAAATATGACTAACACCAGACTGAAGAACTCTAAGAAATGTCTCTTGAAAACCTGGAGTCTCTGCTGACATTCATTTAAAGCCATATTCCAGATATTTTGTCTATGGAATATCCCCATTCTCACCTAATCCAGTGCTGTAAAAACATATGGAATAATGGAGTAGGGAAAACAGTGAGGATGTGGAAGACACTGTGTAAATCCCCACTGGTGTCATTTTAGTTCTAAAATAACAGCAACATTAGCTCTGTATCTATTTAAGAATAAAATATTGTTACCTGGTTTTGCTTCCTTTTTAACTTGTGACTCTGAAGGGAAAACAAAAGACAGAAATTTTAAAATCTGAAAAAAATAAACTAGAGCACTAGAGCACAAATTCATTTTTGGACACTATTTTATTTACCGTAATTTGAAAAAAGCAGAATTTTAGTAAAACTTATCTTAGTTTCCTACTGGCCTGCCAGTACTGGACTGTTAAACACACAGTAGTTAAAATCATGGCACGTACTTGTCTGTCATTAAGTTGTTGCTACTGCTAATGGATTTCAACCTGAATTTTCTGTTTTCTCAAGATTATTGTTGTAGAGAATAGCCCCAATGTCAACATAAGATAAATGACTTGATGATAGGATTTGGAAGAATATTTTTTGAAATATATCTAGTTGTGATTCAGAAATTTAGACAATGTTATGACTTGAATTATACGCTGTTGTTCAGTCTCCCAGTCGTGTCCGACTCTGCAACCTCATGGACTGCTGCATGCCAGGTTTCCCTGCCCTTCACAATCTCCTGGAGTTTGCTTAAACTATGTGCTGCTGCTAAGTCACTTCAGTCGTGTCCGACTCTGTGCGACCCCATAGACGGCAGCCCACCAGGCTCCCCTGTCCCTGGGATTCTCCAGGCAAGAACACTGGAGTGGGTTGCCATTTCCTTCTCCAATGCATGAAAGTGAAAAGTGAAAGGGAAGTCGCTCAGTTGTGTGCAACTCTTCGTGACCCTACACACACAAAAAAAATATGTTTAACTCCTATCTGTTGGGTAGAAGGTGGAGTTTGTAAGTGAAGGATGTCGATCTTTAGTTTAGAAAACTCTGAGTAGAGTGTGGAAAGTACAGCATGGATTCTCTTCATTGCTTATAATAAAATGAGAAAGAGAAGATAAATTGAGGAGTAAACTGTTATGTAAGAGGAACCAGTACGTGGTGACTGAGAAAATGCTCACCCCGACTAGATAGTGCACCCTGGAGACAGGACCAAGGGTGTGGCTGGACCAAATCATGGGTCCAATCCTCCACCTCAGCAGAAGGCAGAAATAGAGAAGTGGTGACCCAGGGAGATCTGTGGGGGACCCTCTTGTGCAATGACTTGGATCTTCAGGAACTGAACTCAAGACGAGTCATGTTTTTGAAAACTTTGTGCAAGCAAAAATAATGCTGGCCTGGACAGAAGCGGACAGAAACAGGATGAAATGAAAGAATATTAACTCTAATGACCAGCCATGATTCAACGGCTTGGATGATGGGACTTCCTTGGGCAGAGAGGGCAGGACTGCCATCCCCTCACCTCAGGTCCAGAGAACACAGCACTGAATCAAAGAGGACATTTTCAGGCTTTGATACCTAATGGAATCCTCCCCGCTATGTTTTGGATTTACTTGGGACCTGTGACCCTTTTTCTTCCTTCTAATTTTTCCCCTTTGGAATGGGAATATATCTAACCAGTTTCACATTGTTTCTTTTTTTGAAACAGATGCTATTTTTCTGGTTTCACAAGTGGAGAGGAATTTTATGAAAGAAGAATCATACCCTGAGTTTTACCCATACTGATTTAGATAAAGAGATACGAGACTTTGAATTGATAAAGTTTTGGACTTAAGTGATGCTAAAATTATTAGGACTCTTAGAAATGTTGAAATGGGGTGAATGTATTTTGCTACATGTGAAGGACATGAACTTTGGAGGGGTCACAGGGTAGACCTTTGTAAGTTGACTTGTGTTATCCTAAAATATGTTCTGCGGTCCTAATCCCCAGTGCCTCAGAAACAAACAAAAAGTGAAAGTGTTAATTGCTCAATCGTGTCCAACTCTCTGTGCCCCAGTGGGCTGTAGTCCATCAGGCCTCTCTGTGCATGGGGTTTCTCAAGCAAGAATACTGGAATGGGTAGCCACTGCCTCATACCCTGCGGACATCTTGATTTCAAACATCTAACACCCAGAACTGTAAGAGAATACATTTCTGTTCTTTTTAGTCACCTAGCTTGTGATATTTTATTACAGCAACCTCATAACAATGGCAGAAAGGCAATGGCAACCCACTCCAGTGCTCTTGTCTGGAAAATCCCACGGGCGGAGGAGCCTGGTAGGCTGCAGTCCATGGGGTCACTAAGAGTCGGACACGACTGAGCGACTGAGTGACATTCACTTTTCACTTTCATGCATTGGAGAAGGAAATGGCAATCCACTCCAGTGTTCTTGCCTGGAGAAGCCCAGGGACGGGGGAGCCTGGTGGGCTGCCATCTATGGGGTCGCACAGTGTTGGACATGACTGAAGTGACTTAGCAGCAGCATAACAATGTACTGGTACAAAATTGGGAAAGGAGTCTGTTAAGGCTATATATTGTCACCCTGCTTATATAACTTATATGCAGACAAATCATGAGAAATACTAGGCTGGATGAATCACAAGCTGGAATCAAGATTACTGGGAGAAATACCAATAACCTCAGATATGCAGATAATACCACACTGATGGCAGAAGGCAAAGAAGAACTAAAGAGCTTCTTGATGAAGGTGAAAGAGGAGAGTGGAAAAAGCCGGCTTAAAACTCAACTTTCAAAACTCTAAGATCATGGCATCTGGTCCCGGTTGGGAGCCAGCATGAGGAGCTCCGCCCATGGCAAAGGTCATGAGGAAGGAAGCTTGGCATACGCAAAGGCGTGATCAAGCCTCAGGAAACCCCCTGTTCCCGAGCATCTACCCCCCAAACCAGAGTACTTTACGGGGAGCTCTCCCCCATAACCATTTCTCTCAGAGAAGGAGTTAACTGGCAGCTCCAGTTAATAAAAATTCCTGAGCGTGACAAGAGTGTTTCAACTTATGAACTCTGAAGGTTCTCTGGCCTGCCTGATCAGGCTCGACCGGCTGCAGGTGATTGTTTACAGCCTCCCAACTGTGAGAGGCACGGGATGTTTTAAAACGTTCTAAATACAGACTTTTTTGAGAAGTTAGAAGATCATTAGTATAGTATTAGTGGGTTGATTAGGAATTATATTGGTGAAGGGTTTTTTCTTCATTTGCCGTGCCAATAATTACTGCTAATTCCCTGCCCTGGGTGTGACAAGGATGTCTCAGGTCAAACCTCTCTGCTGACAGACTAGCTTTTGTGACAACCTCTCAACCATAAACAGCACAGAGAGTTTGGAGTATTAGCATAGGGCTTTTTTCATTGACGAGTCAATGATTGCCGTCAGGCCTCCATATCCTTAGGTACCTGGGAATACATTAATCAATGTATTTGAAATATAGAAAAGGAAATATAGTAGTTTTTTGATGTTAGCAATGCTAGACTTTTTGAGTTAATGAATCTTCTCTTTTGTTATAGATCACTGTACTTTGTTATAAATCACTATGCTATGTAAAAATGTAACTTTATCACTATCTTAAGACAAAATAGGTCTTAAGGGGAACATTGGCGAAGGGTTTACATTTGTTGAGCCAATATTTGCTGCTAAATCTCCATATTCCTGCCCTTATAATGAATATAACTAGCATATAGGAGAAATAAGTATTAACCTTTAAGATTAACCATGTTAAACCTTAGGTTAAGTAAATTCCTTTCTTGATTGTAACTCACTACACCCTCACCCTATAGGAATGCAACTTTATTTGGAGGGTGGCGCCTGATTTAAGAAAAAATCACCCCTGGAAAAATAAGTTTTCTGGTTAACTGACTAGTATCAGAAAGGGCCATAAAATGTCAGCAGACCTCATGGCCAAAAGATGATGAAACTCATAAGACCTTTGTATAATTTTATATGAAGCACCTGATTGTGACAAGGGTCAGGTCTGCTGACCCCCGCGTGACTCTGTATTCATCCCTATGTATAACAAAAAGGTATATAAACAAACCTGAAAAATAAAGAAATCGGATCAGTTTCTGGAAAGACTGATTCCCCCGTGTAGTTTCTTTCTCACTCCCCATTTTTCTGGCTGAATTCCCATCTGGTACCACTAATTTTCCTACTACACTATCTGTTTCTAATCTCTTTATATATCTGTAATTAAATAAGTTTTTTCCAGGACGCCGATTCTGTCCCCACCTTCGAATTACCCTGGATCCACCGGGGCTGGACCCCGGCAGGTCCCATCATTTCATGACAAATAGATGGGGATACAATGGAAACAATAATGGACTTTATTTTCTTGGGCTCCAAAATCACTGCAGATGGTGACTGCAGCCATGAAATTAAAAGATGCTTGCTCCTTGGAAGAAAAACTATGACAAATCTAGACAGCATATTAAAAAGCAGAGACATCACTTTGCCAACAAAGGTCTGTATGTCAAAACTAGGTTTTTTCCAGTAGTCACATACAGATGAAAGTTTGGATCATAAAGAAGGCTGAGTGCTGGAGAACTGACGCTTTTGATTTGTGGTGCTGGAGAAGACTCTTGAGAGTCCCTTGGACAGCAAAGAGATCAAACTAGTCATTCCTAAAGGAAATAAACTGTGAATATTCATTGGAAGGACTGATGCTGAAGCTGAAACTTCAATATTTTAGCCACCTGATGCAAAGGGCCAACTCACTGGAAAAGACCCTGATGCTGGGAAATATTGAGGGCAGGAGGAGAAGGGGGTGACAGAGGATGAGATAGTTGGATAGCATCATCGACTCAATGGACATGAGTTTGAGCAAACTCCA
Source organism: Oryx dammah (assembly GCF_014754425.2). Lineage (NCBI taxonomy): Eukaryota > Metazoa > Chordata > Mammalia > Artiodactyla > Bovidae > Oryx > Oryx dammah. Next base: position 15,662,059 of record NW_024070188.1, on the reverse strand, counting down.
GGAGATAGTGAAGGACAGGGAAGCCTGGTGTGCTGTGGTCTGTGGGATTACAGAGTCGGATACGACTTAGTGACTGAACAACCACATAATACTAATACTGTTGGGAGACATGAGTCAAAAGTTAACTGTTTTGAAAATCATTGTTGTGTTTTCTTTTAAATAGTGCCTGCTGCCTGCTATTGCCCTCAGAAATGTTCATCTGACTCAGGAGCCCCCCAAAATTAGAAGAGTAAGAGCAGCTCTTTCTCTGACAGGATGTCTGTGGTCTACAGCAATGAGCGAAAAATAGTCTTTAGTCATTTGTTTCTTCTGAACGATATAAATTTATCAGTGATTTCATCTTTGTAAATAGGACTTTTTCTAGGAAAAGGTAGTATACGTTTGTTTTATTTTAAAAAGTTGTTCAAGAATAAAATTTTAGTATAATATTTGCACTCAGACAGAATATTTGCAAAAAAGATATGCTATGGGGTTTTCTGGGAGGTTCAGCTGGTAGGGAATCCACCTGCAATGCAGGAGACCCCAGTTTGATTCCTGGGTATGGAAGTTCCCCTGGAGAAGGGATAGGCTACCTACTTCAGCAATCTTGGGCTTCTTTGGTGGCTCAGATGGTAAAGAATCAAATCAGGGAGACCTGGCTTCAATCCCTGGGTTGGGAAGATCCCCTGGAGGAGGGCATGGCAATACATTCTAGAATCCTTGCCTGGAGAATCTCCATGGACAGAGGAGCCTGGTGGGCTATAGTCCATGGGGTTGCAAAGAGTCAGACATGACTGAGTGACAAAGCACGGCACAGCACACACTCGTCATAAACATGGAGTGCAAGTATGAATCTGCACATTAAATGTACATACCTGGCTTCTCTTGTTTTTTCACTTGTGGCTCTAAAAATGAGTAAACATTAGTAATTATGATTGCATAAAAATATTTATTTCCTATTCTCATGTATATTTCTTTTATATAGTATTTATTATTTTCTAATCATCAATATATTTAATTTCCCTCTTCTTAAAATTGCAGCAGATTAATACACATACAAGTAAAGATTCCTCATTACCAACCACAATAAGAATTATTTTGAGAAAACATTGGAAATGTGCACTAAGGATTTTAATGAGAAATTAATGAAAGGTATTAATTTTTTCATCCAAAGAATGAAGGATTAAGGGAAATTTCAGCATAGCAAATCCTCAGAAATACAAGATAACCAGCACATTATCTACAAAAAATAGTTAAACCTTTGACTTTATGCAAAACACTCAACAATAGAATCAGAAGATGAGTAAAGCATGCATTTAAGATTTTTTAATATTTGATATGCACATAACATACGTGGAGACTTGGGCTTGACTTCTTTGCCTAGAAAAAGTTTAAAATTATTAAAAACAGAGTCATTTCATTGTTATTGGAGCAACATTGTGTATGATAGAATATCACATATTTGAAAGTCAAACACTGTAGATCCCAACTATCTTTATTTATGGAAATTTTTATAGGATATGTACATTAATGTCCAATAACAGCAGTTTAGTTTCATGGCACCATCAAAAGATACTTTTTTCACAAACTCTTGTATATAATGTTAACTGTTTAATCTAATGTTAAGGTAGAAGATATCATTTTATGTTGAGAAATTACTTTTAGCCTTTCATTACCCAAAATGAAAAGTTCAAGACTACTGTTTTCATTTCCATTAACATTATAAATATGTTATTTGTTCCAGTATGATATATTATGAAGTGACTGCTGCTGAATCTGCAATTCTTGATGATCTAAAGTATACTTGAATATATATATATATGAATTTATTGCATATTGGATTCTTAGTGTAAGGGTTCTCAAATTTTCTGTGAAAGTTCATATATATATATATATATATATATATATTTTTTTTTTTTTTTTACTTTGGAGCTATATGATCTCTGTTGGAGATCTATGGAGATTTTTTTGGAGCCACTATTTAACTCTGCTGTTGTAACACAGAAGCAGCTACAAACATTATGTAAATGAATAGACTAGCTATGTTCTAATAAAACTTTACTTACACAAGCTGGTAGCCAGTCTGCAGGACATTGTTTGCCAACCTCTGTCCTATCCATAGTCAATTTTAACTTTCTGTCTTGTCTCCACAAAGATTTTAACAGCAAACAAAGCACCTTTGATTCTGAATTCCCGTATAAATAGCATTCAATACCTTTCCATCACTGCTCCACTAAACTTCTAAGGAATGTCAGCTTTACTTGCTTTTTCCATTTGTTGACTCCCATTTAATTATTAAGTCACTGTCATCTAGCATCTATTCTCAATGTTATATTTATTAGACATCTGTGGTCACCAATCCTCCTTACTTTCCAATATCAACGAACATATGTAATTATATGGATCACTTTCTTCTTTCTAAATTTCTGTTCATTTGTCTTCTGCGAAGGAGGAACATAACATTTTCTATTATAATAAGATAAACATTTATACCATTCTCTTCATTCTTAAAAGTGTCCTAGTGACTTTGCCTCCTAGCTAAGATAAAATAAAGGGACTTGATTCGTTTTCATACTTGAAACTACAGGAAACAGAAGAAAATTATATACAATAAGGTTGGACAACAGACAATAGAGGCCAGTGACTCTTAAGTGATGAAAAACAAATGAGGTGTGCTCTATGATTATCCCAGGTTAATGCTGTGAGGAGTTGCAGCCAGTTAGTGCAGGCATGGAGCGGACTTGGTGACATCTAGCTGGGAATCTTGAGAAACCAAGGCAATGAGAGGTCAGCAGTCAGAATAATGTAAAGTGTTAGTTGCTGAGTCATGTCTGACTCTTTGTGACCCCCTGGACTGTAGCCCACCACGGTCTCTGCCCATAGAATTCTCCAAGCAAGAATACTAGAGTGGGTAGCCATGCCCTTCTTCAGGGGATCTTTCTGACCTAGGTCTCCTGTGTTACAAGCAGATTCTTTGCTGTCTGAGCTACCAGGGAAGCACCAGAATAATGTAAAGTAGGAAGCTAAAGATACTAGAAAGAGATAGAAAAGAGATAAAGTCTGGGGAATTTGTGGAAGGCTCCCTCAAGTCTTCAGCAAGTACTGATCAGCATATGCACATAAGGAAACTACTCGAGGTAGAGGAAGAAATATAAATATTACTACTGCAGTCTATAGTAAGTGTTGAAATTGGGTAGTGTCAGCCCATCAGCTTTGTTCTTTTTTTTTTTTTTCAGTTTCGTTTTGGATTTTATTCTGATCCATGTAAATGGGTAATTTTATTTGGATTTTATTTTATTTCGTTCTGGATTTTATTCTGATCCATGTAAATGCAACCCACTTCAGTACTCTTGCCTGGAAAATCCCATGGACAGAAGAGCCTGGTAGGCAATCCATGGGGTCGAAGGGTTGAACACGTCTGAGGGACTTCACTTTCACTTTATGTAAGTAAACTTTAGAATTACTTAGTTAACATGCACAAAATAACTTGCTGAGATTTTAATGGAAATTGCACTGAATCTATAGATCAAGTTGGGAAGAACTGACATCTTGATACTGAATCATCCCCTTTACATTTTATAAAGGGAATATCTCACAATTTATGGAAACATTTCCATTAAAAATTTTTTTTTCTATCAGAGTTTTCTTCCCTCTATTTTTTTAATTAGGGTTCAGCAATCTCTTCCTCAGAAAGCATTATCTGATATGGCTGCACAACTTTCCCCCTTTATGTGCCAACATTATGTTTTGGATATCATGATCATTGTTAAGCACAATCTACTGTCTAGAACATTCATCTTCCTTCTTCATCTGGCTAAATCCTGTTGATTATTCAGACCAGCTCTGGGGTCTGTGGTGAGACTGGCCACTCATTTTACTCTCCTCCTATGAGGATGGGCTGCCCAGGCTTGGGGAAGGGGAGTGCAGGGAAGGTGGATCTATTTTTCCCATGCTCCTCAAAGTATCTACTTATTTCTTTGCTTCATTCAGATGTTTTACCCCCTCAGAATCCTTGGCTCTTGTGAAGTTATTTTCATACACAGAGAGTTGTTTGGACTGAAGTTTCTTGAGAGGAAATGAACATTAGAAATTCCTGTGTCACCACCTTGCCAATGTCAGTCCTAAATATTCTTTAGCTCTTTTATGTTCCTACTTTCTTATCTTATACATTCAATTATGACAGTATATAATACCAGTTTAAAATCTGATGGTACTTCATAGGCAAGCACATTTGCAGATATATGAATGGATAAAATGCAAGTAAATGTTTGTTTATACATGGTCTAAACCTAAATATTTCCTAAGGTCCATATTTAGGCTGCAATAAACATAAGGACAAGTGTGGAATTACTTTTGGAGAAGCATACTGTTAAGGCAGCAGTTTTCAAACAGTCACACCACCTGGGAATTTAAAAATGTAAATTCTTAGTCCTATCCCTGGCCTTCAGAATCATAAGCTCTAGGGGTAGGCCAGCCCATCAGGTGTATCTGATACATGTTGAAGTTTGAGAACCATTGTTTGATAACCATGATTACGTTTGTTAATAGCATTCATTTAACAAAAAAACTAGGGCTTTTTTTTTTTTTTTCACAATTCTGAATTCCAGCTAATGGTGTATCTTATATTTCAGCAAACATAGTTTAATTAAAATCAGAGAAAGCTTTCAATCGACTGAGACATAAATGGGTAAGCTAAAAAAAGAACATGCTTATGTTGATTATAATGTGTCAGCTTTTCAATATAGATGACAGCAGTATTCTACTCAGATGTTTGTGATTGAGATCTGGAAAGTGTGATGTGAAATCAAATTCATATAAAACAAGAATATTTTATTTTTACAAAGAAAACCAAATCATTGTAACTTTGATGTTCTCATGGAAGTAGTAATTGACTCCACATTCACAGAATACATTTCAAATAGTAAGCAGCAATATAGTAAGCATATACAGACATAAATATATTTGTTCATTTTACTTATGGAGCTTTTAGATTTTTCTGTTTCTATTGTAGCTTTTATATTTTCTATATTATCTAAATATATTGAATTGTATTCAAAACGTCGGTGCAGTATTTCCTGTTTCTACCCTTACAATGCATATATTTAAAAGAATAAATGGTCATATTTCAACAAATAAAAAAAGAAAGTAAAAGGGAACAAGTTAAGAGCTAACATATTCTAAAATATTAGACACATGAATGATAAAAGTCACAGCATTTTAAAATTATATACATAAAAGAAAAAATAGCCTATCTCTATCTATACATAAAGGAATCTTGAAAGTAACATCTGACAAAATTAATAAAATTTTGACCTACTACAATCAGAAACTATTTACTTTGTAGGACACTGGGACAGGCAGTGATAAGATAACTTAAGTGCTGGGTTTAATTCTCATTCAGACACTCATTTACTGTAGAACCTTGGCATGGCCATTTAATTTGTTTGGTTCTCCTTTTCCAAAAAGAAAATAAATGTAGACAGTTAGATTAGATGATTTCTAAGATACCATCCAGGTTTTAAAATAATATATTTACATTAAATATGAATTTAAATCTAAATAGTAGATCACTTTTACTAGGAGACATAGTTTAGATGGTCAACCTGAAATGTTGCAGCATTAACTCCTCTTAGGTTTATTGCTCTTTAGTAAGTCTGTTTACTCAATTCCTGATAGATCTTCTGCTGTGGAAGCACATTTGTAAGTATAAGGCAGATTAACAAACCTTGTTTTTAAGAACAGTGATTTTGTTTCAGATATATCTCTAACACAGCTATTTAGTACAGAGCAGAAAATGGTTCTGTTGTAGATATATATCTTAGCCCAAAAGAACTACTTAACAGGCACTTTGGCTTTTAAATTGACTTGGAGATTAATATCTAAACTTTGTGCTATACATGTCGCATAAACAAGCCATCTGGAGGAGGCAAGGAAATGTTATAAGGACTTTTATATATGCCTGAATCAGTTCAAAGATACTATTACATTTTACTAAAAGTCACTATTTAGCTACGTTTCAATAAGTTTTTAAACTTTTAATTATCAAAATTAAAATGGAAAAGTATAAATGTTAAATATAAAAAATACATTACAAAACCCTAAAAGGAAATCTTCTCTGATTTGTATATGAACTTTTTCCTATAGAGGCAGCTTATCAAATGTACTGTGTAAAGTTACTTGGTTGAAACAATAACACAGTATTATTTATTTAATGTTCACAAATATATTTTTAGAGATTTAATGAAAACAGAATTAGCATTATTTATGTAGTGCTGGAAATCAGGAAAACAAAATACAATTAAGGCTTTTAAAAAAAGCTTTTAGTCTTCTAGAAACCATTTGGTAAGCAAGAATTGCCTTTAACACTTGAAACTAAATTTCCAGAATAATTTTATTTCATAATAGAGAGAAATGCATTATGGAATACAAGAAGTAAAATATTATTTATGGCTTTCTTTAAAAGTAGTATATTGATGTAGTGTTAGGAAAGTTCTTTAAGGTCTACTGTTTATGTACTTTCATGGATACATGAATCCAGAGAAATTTATATACAGAAACACTTTTTTTTCCTCCAGCTTCATTGGCTTTGCATTGTTCTAAGTCTTCTGCTACTGCTAAGTTGCTTCAGTCGTGTCCGACTCCGTGTGATCCCATAGACGGCAACCCACCATGTTCCCCCATCCCTAGGATTCTCAAGGCAAGAACACTGGAGTGGGTTGCCATTTCCTTCCCCAATGCATGAAAGTGAAAAGTGAAAGTGAAGTCGCTCAGTTGTGTCCGACTCTTAGCGACGCCATGGACTGCAGCCTACCAGGCTCAACTGCCCATGGGATTTTCCAGGCAAGAGCACTGCAGTGGGGTGCCATTGCCTTCTCTAAGTCTTCTAGGCACCAATTAATTTGTTAAACTTCTTGAAGCTGTACTAACAATAAATTTCTATGAAATCTTTTCAGTTATTCAAGCATCCTGCCTCTGACAATTCTGTTCTCACAATGCCTCCTAAATAGTTTATATTTTGCCTCAAATGTGTGGTGAGGGACCCTTTGAGTCCTACTTTTAATGTTCAAAAGAGATTAAAGCGATGTTGATGAAACTATTTAGCAGCAAATGTTTTGTCTGCACCAAGACCAGGTATGAGAGATTAGAGGAAGTTGGAGAGGGAAATGGCAACCCACTCCAGTATTCTTCCCTGGAGAATCCCATGGACGGAGGAGCCTGGTAGGCTACAGTCCACCAGGTCGCAAAGAGTGGGACATGACTGACTGAGTTCACTTTCACTTTCACTTTCAAGAGAAAAGCAATATAAAGAAAGTTAAGAGAAGTAATAGAATCATTTTGAAGTCTTTTTAAAATGTAGAACTTAATATAGTGGTGATACCACACCATAAATATCACACCATAATTATTCAACTATTCAATCATTCATTCAGCAAGTGCTGACCCAGGATTTAGTACATGTTAAGCACTTCAGTCCCCCAAGAATACCTAGCCTATAGAACTTACCTATTAATTGAAACAGAATTATTACAACAGTGTTTAATTCTGGTGAAAGTCATAGAAATTAGAACTGGTTGAACTCATTCAAAAGGCATAGAAAATTGTATCAATTCTAGATATGAAACCTATCCTTTGAAAGGTTGGAGAAAAATATAAAGAAATAAATGGACTTACTCCTTACTGACCCACCTAGCTAACTTTCTAAAGAAAAATGTATATATCAACAGGAAATTCAAACTTAATAAACTCAAAAACGAATCATGATCTATTATTCTCTCCTACAACCAAGTTCCCTATCTTTGTAAATGGTACCACATTCCACCAACAGTTTCAACCCAGAAGTTGGAAGTCACCCGGTATTTTTCTCCATGCTCTGCCATCCCTATTCAGTTGTTCAGAGTCCTGTTCCTTCCATCCGCTAAATGTATCTTGAGTGTACTTCCACTTGTTTATTTCATTCTCAGTTTGTGCCTCTGTTATAGCCTCGCATATCCTTTTCATCCTCCAGTTTTCTTTTCATCTGATGTCCTTCCCCCTCTTCTTGCCACCTTTCACCATACCATGCTCATTTATTAAGACAGCTCAGCTCTTGTCTCCATCACAAAACCTTTCTTGACCTCTTTTCACGGTGGGTTGAATGCTCCTAATCTGTGCTCGACATATCCAGTGCCAACCATCATTCCTTGCGTTGTAATCATCTGCAGTACTTGTGTGTGCTATATGCACTGTCACTTCATTCATGTGTGACTCTGCGACCCCATGGACTGTAGCCTTCCAGGCTCCTCTGTCCCTAGGATTCTCCAGGCAAGAATACTGGAGTGTGTTGCCATGCTCTCCTTCGGGGGATCTTCCCTACCCAGTCTTATTATTTGCAATGCTTAGTAATTATTTACTCATTTATCTTTCCCAAATAAACTATGAGATTCGCTAGGCAAGGACTGAAACTCTCACTTTAGTGTCCTTTACACTTGTTTATTATCTCACATATAGTCCACAATAATTGTGTTTAATGAACAATTCAGTTCAGTTCAGTTCAGTCGCTCAGTCGTGTCCAACTCTTTGCAACCCCATGAATCGCAGCATGCCAGGCCTCCCTGTCCATCACCAACTCCCAGAGTTCACTCAGACTCACATCCATTGAGTCAGTGATGCCATCTAGCCATCTCATCCTCTGTCGTCCCCTTCTCCTCCTGCCCCCAATCCCTCTCAGCATCAGGGTCTTTTCCAATGAGTCAACTCTTCGCATGAGGTGGCCAAGTACTGGAGTTTCAGCTTTAGCATCATTCCTTCCAAAGAAATCCCAGGGCTGATCTCCTTCAGAATGGACTGGCTGGATCTCCTTGCAGTCCAAGGGACTCTCAAGAGTCTTCTCCAACACCACAGTTCAAAAACATCAATTCTTCGGCGCTCAGCCTTCTTCACAGTCCAACTCTCACATCCATACATGACCACAGGAAAAACCATAGCCTTGACTAGATGGACTTTTGTTGGCAAGGTCTCTGCTTTTGAATATAGTATCTAGGTTGGTCATAACTTTTCTTCCAAGGAGTAAGCATCTTTTAATTTCATGGCTGCAGTCACCATCTGCAGTGATTTTGGAGCCCCCCAAAATAAAGTCTAACACTGTTTCCACTGTTTCCCCATCTATTTCCCATGAAGTGATGGGACCAGAGGCCATGATCTTAGTTTTCTGAATGTTGAGCTTTAAGCCAACTTTTTCACTCTCCTCTTTCACTTTCATCAAGAGGCTTTTGAGTTCCTCTTCACTTTCTGCCATAAGGGTGGTGTCATCTGCATATCTGAGGTTATTGATATTTCTCCCGCCAATCTTGATTCCAGCTTGTGCTTCATGCAGCCCAGCATTTCTCATGATGTACTCTGCATAGAAGTTAAATAAGCAGGGTGACAATATACAGCCTTGACATACTCCTTTTCCTATTTGGAACCAATCTGTTGTTCCATGTCCAGTTGTAACTGTTGCTTCCTGACCTGCATATAGGTTTCTCAAGTGGCAGGTCAGGTGAACAAGGGATCATGAAATTCTGTATCAGTGGAGGGTTGCTCTCTTGAGTAATACACACACTAGACACATTCCCACTGATGACCCATTGAAGATGCTGCTACAATATTTGGAAAGAGGTTACAAAAATGGAGTTCTTTAACTTTGTGACCCTGCAATAAAACATATTATCAAAACAGAAATCTTCCATTTTTTCCTCTACATAAGATATTTTTCAGATTTTATTGTGATCACTTTGCTTTGCGATACATGAAAAAACATGTGAAAGTCTATGCAAGGGATTTCTTATTAATGTGATTATTTTATCTAAGAAAAGGAAAAAATTATACTATGTTTAGATGTCACTATTGTGTAGTTTGGGCCTGGAATATAAAATGCACTGAAGAGCATTTTAGATTGATTAGCACCACCTGGCACAAGCATGGTTTAATTATTATTTACTGAACTATATTATTTTGCCAACAAGGGTCATCTAGTCAAAGCTACGGTTTTTTCAGTAGTCATGTACGGATGTGAGAGTTGGACCATAAAGAAAGCTGAGCATCGAAGAATTGATGCTTTTGAACTGTGGTGTTGGAGAAGACTCTTGAAAGTCTCTTGGACTGCAAGGAGATCCAACCAGTCCATCCTAATCAGTCCTGAATATTCATTGGAAGGACTTATGCTGAAGCTGAAACAACAATACTTTGGCCACCTGATAGGAAGAACTGACTCATTTGAAAAGACCCTGATGCTGGGAGGGATTGAAGGAGGGAGGAGAAGGGGACGACAGAGGATAATATGGTTGGATGGCATCACTGACTCAATAGACATGAGTTGGAGTAAGCTCTTGGAGTTGGTGATGAACAGGGAGACCTGGTGTGCTGTGGTCCATGGGGTCGCAAAGAGTCGGACACGACTGAGTGACTGAACTGAACTGAACTGAAACTATATTACCCTTAACACCCTTTCATTACATCCTGATATTTTAAGTGGGTCTTAGGGGAAAAAGTAAGACAGTAAGAAATGAGCCCCCATTATGATGTAAGCTCAGTGAGATTCAATCCTTAGTTTAAAGATCAGGGCATTGATTAAGGCATGGCTTAGGGGTGGAGGGTTTGTGAGGAGAACACATTAAAATGTCTGAATTTGGATAGGCCTGTTTAAAGTTGGCAGGCATGGCCTCAAAGGAACCATTATTTTTGCCATGTTAGTTATTGGTCATATCAATTTCAGTTCCAGAGCTCTAGAATATTATATTCTGAAACCAGGGATGTGAGAATAGAAGAGACAGTAGTTAATATTATTTCATTTTAACTATGCCCACATAAATAGTCTCATTTTCCTTTCTTAAGATGTTTTGGATCAAAAAGAGATTGAGGATAGGCTCAATTAATTAATAAAACTAGTATACTTTAGAATAACAAAGAAGATATAAACTAAGCAATATATTAACATGGCAGAAAACTGAATTTTTTGTAAATTTTGTAATATTCTATCAGACTAACTCACAAATTAGCCTGCAGTTAGAAATCTTTCTAATAGAGTTGACTTCTTAACAGGCAAGTGTTTAAAAAGCTCTTGAGTTTTTTTTTTTTTTTTTAATTTAGAAAAACAGATCATCAACTTCCTCTGGGGCAAGTAATAAAGTTTTCATTAGTGAATTGCTTTTGCCACCCTTAAAGCTCTCAATTCAAATCTCATTACTACCACCTTCCCCAATTAGTTTTTGGAGTGGGTTGAAATTGGGAAGGAGAATTTTCAGTGAAAATTTTATATAAAGGGCAAAAAGAGCACTTCTTTATTACCATAAATTACAGAAGGAAGAAAATCTTTCTGGAGAAAACATAAAAACTAAAAATTATGTCTTTTTAAGGAGTCTAAAATACATACCATTGAAGAAATATCTCTAAAGAAGATGCTGCTTTGTTTACACTAATACATAAGTAGAGTTTAGTAATTTTAAATGAGGCCATCATTATTCTTCCTTTTTCTCTTGATAGAGAGGGCTTTCCTAGGATTCATGGAGCATGAATCTTTCAACCAGCTGAGAAAAATCATACCTGTCACAGATTGATGCAGAAGTGACTAATGGGACTGTGCTTGATTGACTGAATTGGCTAAGACATATTTCATCTCCCAATCTCTAGAAGATACATTTCACCAGAAAAACCTAAGACTATAGTACTCAAGTCATTGTTATAAATGAAAAAGAGAAGATTTTAATACAGAGTGGTCAACATCCAAAGGTCAAACAGGAAAATGGTTGTATCTTTTTTCCACAAAATAAAAATTGCTTATCTGAAAGCCAATCACTTAAAAAACCTCAGATTTTTAAAAGACTATTAAATTTTAATTCTGGAAAATTGTCTCATGTATTTATTAGCATAATTTATAGCTAACACACTAAATGTTTATAGGTGCCCAGACCCAGGCTAAAAGCATTTTCAATAAAATACTGTAACATTTATAGTAACCCTCATGAACTCACTTTCTCATTTTAACAAATTAGGAGACAAGCTTCCAGGTCCATTTGACTGAACAACTAAATTCTTACTACATTTGTTCATTCAAAAACATTTACTGTATTCTTACTATGTGCTAGGAACTATTTCAGACACATGTACGAATGAAATAAACCAACAAATTGCTACCCTAAGGAACATAGAGTCTACTACCCCAATTTGTTATCAGTTAGTATCATCCACATTTATCTAACAACTGCTTTAGGCTTTCAGTTCAAAATACGTATACTACCACTCTTAACTTTTTTTTTCCACCACTGCCCCCATCATCTCTATTTATATTTTACTGAGAATAGAATGATAATACTGTATTTGAGGCTTGAAATTTGGCAGAAAACAATTATGTTGAATTGACCAAAAAGTTTGTTCAGGTTTGGCCAACCTAATTTATCTGTGATGTGTTGGCAAAAGGAAGGTAAACTATATTTTATGTTACTTTGAAGTCAAATAGGACAACTTGTGAAATTCTAAGTACTTTGCTCACTGCCATAGAAATTAAGTTGAGTATATGAGTGTGATCATCATTAATATGTTGAAAGAAGCTAGGTCATCCCACCTGTGAATTTTGTAACCTGGGAGTTCACTTTATTTTTATTCTGGTAATATTGCCTGTAACTTGAGCAAAATAATGAAACCTAAGTCACAAAATTTTATAGAACTGATTATATTATGCATGTATATGATTAAATCCTCTTGATTTATTAATTAAGTGCTCCACCAATTTGGTTATTTTTTCATTTTCCAGGATTTGGATTAGTTGGCATTCAATAAATGTCCTTGAACTTAAATGGTAAAAATTATTTCAATTTCTTGATTTCTTTGTGGTAATAATCCCTTTCAGAATATTATAATGACACATACCTACTGACAACTCAATAAATATTAGTTTACAGTAGGAACAATGGTTGACCTACTGCATTTGTATGGTTGTCTGTAGGGATATTTAAGAAGTATTTATCACTAATGCCACTTATCAGTGATTAGTTAAGTTTCCATGTCAGCATAATTTTAATACTTTTTTTTTAATCCAAAAGACAATTATTGCCTCCTCCTCCAAGAATTTACAGTAGAATTTTTTGTCTTCTTGATGTGGGAAAAAATAAAAGGACATTTTGAGATAGCAATGCCTGTGTATAAATTTATTATTTGTGTTGGCATATCTTCATTGTTCTAACTGTAACAGATAGTTTTTAGTCTTTCTCATTTAGTTTTTCTTCTTTTTAAAAATCAATGTTGTCACTACTTAAAAAAATTGTACTAGCTTTGATCTACTGCTCTATGGTAAATTAAAAAAATACTGAAATATATTTATATTACATTATGATAGACAAATTAATACAGTAACCAATTGGAACTAAGTTCTTTAAAAGATATAGGCCAGAGATACTTTGATAACTGATAGATATAAGGACATCCTGTTTTCTTTGACTGAGTCATTCACCCACTGTGTCAATATCTCAGCCAGCTGGTAAAATAAGAAGACTGCTTACCCCTGAGATTCATGTCCTTCGAGCAAAATTTGTTTATTTATTTATGATTATTAGTTATTATTAAGTTTATTTATTTATTTTAAACTTGAATGTGCATGTAGAAGCAGTGCCCATTTGCCTGTGTGTTGTTGGGAGAAAGGAATGATTGACTATTTAGTCACTTCCTGGGTGACCTAAGCCAACCAGTGCTCAGAAAGTGTGAGGCCCTTGTTGCTAGTTAGAAAGCAACCATTCAAAAACACATATGCACTTTGCATAAGCTAAGTTTATGGAGAGAAAAATGATGTATTTCTTGGAGATAAGGGCAAACATAGATGCCTATGAATTCTGTAATAGTCTTTCTCAAATTTTAATGTGCATACTAATAACTTCAGGGACTTGCTAAAAATCCATATCCTTATCCAGCAGTTATTGATGGGACCTAAGATTCTACATTTCTAACAAGCAACCAGGTGATGCTGATGTTATTTTGTGAACCACCCTTTGAATATCAAGGGTATAGATGATAATCTTTTTTTTGTTGTTGTTGCTTTCATAGCTGTTGAAGGCACTTTCACATACATTATATCACATGATTTAACAACAAGTCTATTTGCTTAGCATAATAGATTGTTGATGAGAACTCTATTTAATAAGCTATGTTTTTTTTTTTTATGGAAGTCACATACAGATGTGAGAGTTGGACCATAAAAAAGGCTGAGCACTGAAGAATTGATCCTTTTGAACTGTGGTGCTGGAGAAGACTTTTGAGAGTCCATTGGACTGCAAGGAGATCAAACCAGTTAATCCTAAAGGAAATCAGTCCTGAATATTCATTGGAAGGACTGATGTTGAAGCTGAAACTCCAATGCTTTGGCCATCTGATATAAAGAGCCAACTCATGGTAAAAGACCCTGATGCTAGGAAAGACCGAGGGCAGGAGAAGGGGGCAACAGAGGATGAGATGGTAAGATTGATTCAATGGACATGAGTTTGGGCATAGTTCTGAAGACAGTGAAGAACAGAGGAGCCTCGCATGCTGCAGTTCATGGGGTCACAAAAAGCTGGACATGACTGAGCGACTGAACAACAGCAACAAGGAATGAAAGACTCGGAACTTTTGATTAGTTGTAAATCACTCCATATCTATTGTCCTAGAGCTCCTCTCTCCATATCATCCTGCCTCTGTTGGTCTTTCACATTTTAAAGAACTGTCTGTGCATGTGCTATACCACAAAGCCTAGACATATGTCAAAAATAGATTTAAAAAAATATTAACTAACGCCTCCCTTTTCATGAGGATAATTTTGGTGAGCTGTTGCAGCTGTGGTGGCTTTTGTGTGACTTTCTGTCTCCTCTGAGAAGGAGAAGACTGCATAGCTCACAGCAAAGATAATATAGGAGCTGAGACACAAAGTTAGAAGAAATCCATTCAAGAAACATGGCTATCACACGATATGCTAGAGGAAAACATGTACAACAAGACCAAGGCTGGAGAACTGTGTGGTGTGTGTTTACAGGTAGAAAAAAGGGGGAAAAAGTAAGCGGCCAAAACTGGAGGCAAGGTAAACAGGTAAGATGCTTTTGATATGGAGCTGAAGTGAGAGCAGAATATTAAAAAAATCACTGAATAGATGAAAATCCATAGAACTGGTGATCTTTTTAAAATGTCTTTGTGGTGGGGCTATGGTGGTAGATTGGACAAATGGAAGCCCCACGAAGAAATATGCTGGGGGCAGCATAACGCAGCGGCGATGAACGTAACACTGTGCCCCTACAGACATCACGTAGAAAATGCGACGAGCATGGGCATGCGGTAGATCTTTGAGGCGAAGATGGAAACACGATGATTAATCATGGTTTGTATATTTACTCAGGCAAGAGATGATGAGAAGTAGAACTAGGATCTTACCAGGAGGGGAAAAAAGGAGAGACTAAATTTGGGAGACATATAACTTAGCATTTACCTGTATGTTGGGTTCTGAAAAAGGAGAAGCTAGCTGTAAATGACTCAGACGTTTAAGTCAGTGTAACTGAATTCTAAGTCAATGAGTTCCATTATTTGAGACAAAAATAAATAAATAAAGAGAATGTAAAGGGTATTAAGTTCAATTTTTAAACCAAATGACGTGCAAGCAAATTAAGCATGTGAAAATGTTGATGAGGCAGTGAGAAATGCAGTAATAGAACTGAAGATTTTGTTTATGAATATTAATTTTCCGATAAAAATTATTACATATGTAAATATTTTTGTTTTTAATTACATTACTACTTATAATTAATGCTTATTGCTTCCTGAAAAGAATATTTAGCTATTCTCCACTTACCTAATAAAATGCATGTCCTATTTGCTATCATTTTCACTGGGAGTGGGGGTAAAACCGAAGAATTTAGTGCCTAATAATATGGGATCTTCCTGACCCAAGGATAAAACCCAGGTCTGCTGCTTTGCAGGCAGATTCCTTACCATCTGAGTCACGAGGGAAGCCACATATGCCATGTCAAAAATAAATAATTGCTACAATGTTGATTCGGTTTTTAAAAATGTTGTCATCTTTTGTTGTTGTTTTATTTTTAACTCTGTTGGTTAAATGTTGTAGTTTCTGCCAAATAAAAAGTTTTCTTTTTCTTTTGATGAATAGAGATTATGAAGATGGTCAGATATTATCTAAAGGTTAGTATATTATGAAGAAAGGAAACTATGCCCTGTTTTTGGCAATGAACACATTAGTGGCCACCTTTCAGAAGAGATTTTAGGACAAAAGAGTACTCAGCAGAAGCATCCTCACCGACATTCAGCTTTAATTTAATCTATCCTTTCATAGTTTTCTCAAAGCTGGGAGAGGGGGTATATTTTCTTCCTCACCATTAAGTTAATGCCCTCCACCTATATTGTGTATCCCAGCCCTTGATCTGGGACAGGTCGCTTGGAATTAATATCTCCCTCTAGATTTCATGCTCCTCCTTTCCCTAGAATGCTCCACCCTATCACAAATATGAAAATGACAAACACAGCTCATTGATTCCACTTGCTGGAATATAGTATTTTGCCTCCTTTTAACAGCAAACTCCTGAAAAAAAGTAGTTGGGTGTTCTACTTGCACTTATTACTGATAAATTCTCTTATTAATTCCTCTAAGCTGCTTGCTACTTCCACCACTTTCTAAAAATGCTCTCTAGTGATGATCCAGATGGGTGGGGTGGGGGCAGGGTGGAAGGGAGGTCCACGAGGGAGGGATATGTATGCATGGTGTAGGTTGAGTCACTAAGTTATGTCTGACTCTTGTGACTCCGTGGACTGTAGCCTGCCAGAAGTTCATGTGATTTCCCAGGCAAGAATACTGGAGTGGCTTGCCATTTCCTTCTCCAGGGAATCTTCCTGAACCAGGGATTGAACCTGGGTCTCCTGCATTGCAGGCAGATTTTTTTACTGACTGAGCCACCAGGGAAACATAGCCAATTGATTTCATTGTACAGCAGAAACTAACACAACATTATAAAGCAATTATACGTCGATACAAAAATAAAAATGCCTTCAAGGGGCCATAAAATGACAGATTTTTGTTAAATATAAGGGCTTTTCTCAGTTATCACGCCCCTTGACTTTCCCGCGACATTAAGACTATTGATTTTTCTATTGATGCTTTTTCTTGAAAGCGTCTGGCCTTTAGGATACTGATACACTGTATCCCCGTCTTCCAGGTAACACACTCTCCTTTTTGACCTGTTCTTTTTCTTTTCCAAGAAGCTGCCCTCATTCTTTTCTCTTTTCTCTCCAAGTTCCGGTTTCTTGAAGAAATCCTTATCAGCTTTGGCTTCTAACTCCAGACCTCTAAACTTATGGATACACAGTGTGAGGAATCAAAGTGAAAGTTCCCTATTGCCCAGGGTCGCTAGTACATCTCTCTCTCCCCCAACCTGCAATTCCTCTGCAGCTTCTACCTTTGACCACCTTCTCCATCCTTTCAAGGTTGAGACCTTGGAGTTTTTGCTAATGTCATCAGTTTCTAGCCTCTTTCTGCGAGATAGGCTGACACTTACAAAAGTAGTGATATTAATTACACTATAGAGTGTGGTTGTGATTGTATATACTCAAATAATTGAAAGGGTGTATAACAAGAGGTTATTAGTATTTTTCAATGAGTTGCTAGGTCCTGTGATTTTCAAAAACTTAATTCCTAATAATTTCACACAGAATATTAGTCATGGCCATAAAAAATATTTAAAGTAAACAATTCACTTCCTTCTTGCTGCCTCTCTCTCCCTATCAAGTTCACTTACCTTTACAATACTAGATTACTATCAAAGCTCTTGAGTTGAATTTATGATTCAAAATTCTTCATGTAGAATTTCACCCTGCATGGCATTATAAGACTTAGGATGCGACTCTCTTCTCATTCACCTTCTAATCATCCAGACTTTTCACCCTGGTTTCCTAAGTCCAGTTTTCTAGATTTCCAGAACCATGCTCACATGTCTACACATCACTGCTGCAGTCTTCTTGTATCTTCTGTTCCTCTGTGGCCCCTGGAATCTCCTTTGGTTCTTGGTCCTCTTCTCACTGTCTCTTCTCAAGTCACGTTCATCCCTGCCTCTGACTAACTCCTGAATATAACTCCCATTTATTGAATCTGAACCAAATAGAACACATCAACTCAATTTCTTATTAACAACTCTATCAGGTGGGTGTAATGATGTTTATTCAATAGATAAAATACTGAAACTCAGAAACATGAAGTAATTTAAGTCCCATCCCTAGCAAGTGGCAAGACAGTAAAATTCATGTTTTTCTTCTATAAAGTTGGCTTCCACCATGCTTTATAGTCACCTTCCTGCCTCAGATGCTCTTGCATACTCCTAAAATCCCAGCTTAATCCATCATCTCCCCGAAGTTTCAATGATTAGCACAGACTATAGGAATGCCCCCTCTCTCTAAACTCCTAGAGACTCTTCACTAATGTAACTAATTATCTGAAAGCCATCTTTCAATAGTTCATGTCTATGCCCTTGGTTAGACTCTCTTGGGATGGAAAACTTTGTTTCACCAAGCACAGTTCTTAACATATGGCAGTGATATTAGCATAATATATGTTGTTAATAAATTGTGAATTGATCATGTTTTATAATAAAATATGTCATTGGTTCTGATTTCTCTTTCCTTTTACAAAGATGAAGATAAACATAACATAAAAAAAGACAAAAATATTTAATGTAAAGTACCTGATGCAAAGAACTGACTTCTTGGAAAAGACCCTAATGCTGGGAAAGATTGAAGGCAAGAGAAGGGGATGACAGAGGATGAGATGGTTGGATGGCATCACCGACTCGATGGACACGAGTTTGAGCAAGTTCAGGAGTTGCTGATGGACAGGGAAGCCTGGCGTGCTGCAGTCCATGGGATTGAATTTATAGTGCATATATTACTTTTTCAATTATATATCAAAAGTAAAATAAGCCATGAAATACAGTGTTGTTTATAGGAATGGGTGACATGATGCAACTTTTAACTGACCAGCAATTTTTTGCTGATACCAGTAAGCCTGCTAACAACAGGAGAGCAATTTTTATACATAGCTTTTCCTTTTTTTGTAAATATATCTAAAGCTCAATTATAACTTGTGATGTTAAGATTCAATGTATCATTTTGTCTTTATCATGTACTTTTTTCACTGTTTAAAATTGCTAATTTTTCATTTATCATCCAGAGAACACATACTTTCAGATTTTATGCTGCAGCTTAGTCACTCATATAGTCTGTGACCCTATGGACTATGGCCCGCCAGACTCCTCTGTCCATGGGATTCTCCAGGCAAGAATACTGGAGTGGGCTGCCATTTCCCTCTCCAGGGGATCTTCCTGACGCAAGGATCAAACCGTGTCTCTTGTGTCTCTTGGCAGGTGGATTCTTTACAACTGGTGCCACCTTGGAAGCCCTTCAGATTTTATAAAGTCACTCAAATGATTATGTTCATTCATTAAAAATACAAAAATACTTAAACAATTCCTTTTGATATGTTGGCAGTACTTTTTGTACAAATGAAAATAATTCAGGTTAATATTTAACCTATACATGGAATGGTGAAGCAAGAATTACTTAAATGTATGCTAAAATGTGTAAAAATGTGCTCAGGTATATGCAAATACTTTAAAACCAATTATACGAATTTCTGGGCTGGGTGAAGCACAAGTTGGAATCAAGACTGCAGGAAGAAATGTCAATATCCTCAGATATGCAGATGACTACCACCCTTTGGCAGAAAGCGAACAGCCTCTTAATGAAAGTGAAAGAGGAGAATGAAAAACCTGGCTTAAAACTCAACATTCAAGAAACTAAGATTGTGGCATCTGGTCCCATCACTTCATGGCAAATAAATGGGGAAACAATGGAAACAGTGACAGAGTTTATTTTCCTGGGCTCCAAAATCACTGCAGATGGTGACTGCAGCCATGAAGTTAAAAGATACATGCTCCTTGGAAGAAAATTATGACCAACCTAGACAGCATATTTAAAAAGCAGAGACATTACTTTGACAACAAAGGTCCATCTAGTCAAAGTTATGGTTTTTCCAGTAGTCACATAAGGATGTGAGAGTTGGACCATAAAGAAAGCTGAGTGCCAAAGAATTGAAGCTTTTGAACTGTGGTATTAGAAGACTCTTGAGAGTCCCTTGGACTGAAAGGTCAAACCAGTCAATCCTAAAGGAAATCACTCCTGAATATTCATTGGAAGGACTGATACTGAAGCTGAAGCTCCAATACTTTGGTCACCTATGGGAAGAACTGACTCACTGGAAAAGACCCTGATGTTGGGAAAGATTGACTGCAGGAGAAGGGGACAACAGAGGATGAGACGGTTTGATGGCATCAGTGACTTGATGGACATGAGTTTGAGCAAGCTCCGGGAGTTGGTGATGGGCAGGGAAGCCTGGCATGCTTCAATTCATGGTGTCACAAAGAGCTGGACACGACTGAGTGACTGAACTGAACTGAACTGATATGAATGTCTGCATGTACACTGTATCACTTTCACTGTAAGGAGAGATATAGATATAACCTTCTTTTGCATATGTAGTAGATACAGGTGTATAGATATCTTCATAAAGATCTTCACAGAGATATTTTATATCTTTATCTTCATAGAGTATATAAAATATTTGGACTGGACTAGCCCTAGAAAGATTGTAATTAAAAGAAGTTTTCATCAGGAATTTTAGTGTTTTCTTCCTGTCCTTTATTCTATAAAGTTCCTTCTTCTAACTTTTAATATCTGTCTTAAAAATGACCAGCTAATCTCTTGTCTTCTTTTCTCACAAAAATTTTCAGGAAGTCTTTTTTAAAAGAATTCCTATTTTCAAATTAAAGGTCAGTAATACAATGGATTATCTCTCCTAAAATATGTGGATATTCAAATAGTAAGGGAGAAAATGATTGAACTTTTATGTTAAACCATATGAAACTAGTTTTTTAGGTAAAAGATGTTCAAGTGTAGGTGATTCCATAAGGTTCAACCAATTATAAGATTTAGGCATTTGTCACAATCTGGCTACATCCTCTGAAATTCAGATTGTCCCCTTAGCACTTTGAAAACAGTATTCAGTTGCCCACTAGATAAATAAGGAACAGCATATGTTAACAGGTCCAATACTTGGACAAACAACTAAAATCTGCTACCAGAAAAAAGAACCCATATTAATTTTAGCATACATCTGTTTATTACTTATTACAATGAAAATATATGAAATACAAAAATATTTTTCAATGTTTTCAGCCTTGGACAGCCTGATCGTAACACCAGCCTTGTTCATGATAAACAGAATATACATTAAAAGGTAAATCTTACAAGGTTTCCTTACCTGCTTTGGACATCTTTTCATCTTTTTTAATTTCAGGTTCTGCGGTAAAACAAACAAATTGGAAAAAAATAAGCATTTTTAAAAAACAGTACTAAATGGAACAATAGGCAGGCTTTAATAGATTTTTCTCATTTGTTCTCAGTTTCAATTATAGTTTCATACTTTAAACAATATACAAAGGAATATGTATTTGAAATAAACTATAAAGTAACAAGCAAAAGTGTTTTGATTTAAATTTCTATTAAAAACTGAAAAGTTTTAATATACTAATCAAGAAATTTGGCATTCTGTCTTCAATAAGAACCATCTATTATGATTCATAAATTCTCTTAGCATTGCAGATAAGGAAATCAGCCAAAACTGCTCAGGAAAAAATGTGTTGTAATTTTTCCTAATTTGACCAATTTAAGCAATTTACTTTCTTTTTTTTTTAATTTTATTTTTACTTTATTTTACTTTACAATACTGTATTGGTTTTGCCATACATTGACATGAATCCACCATGGTTGTATACAAGCTCCCAATCCTGAATCCCCCTCCCACCTCCCACCCCATATCATCTCTCTGGATCATCCCCATGCACCAGCCCCAAGCATCCTGTATCCTGTATTGAACATAGACTGGCACTTCGTTTCTTACATGATAGTATACATGTTTCAATGCCATTCTCCCAAATCATCCCACCCTCTCCCTCTCCCTCAGAGTCCAAAAGCAATTTCTATTTTTGAAAATATACATTGAATTCATGGAGCTCCACCTGGTGGTTAATTTAATCATTTCAAACTGGTATAATTATTGTTTTTACTAGTATTTGTTATTAATTTTATAAAATAAAAAATGGCTTAACTTTGGTATAATAATATAAACACATTAAAATAAAATATTGTCCTTTCTTACTGTCCTAGGACATTGCATTTGTCTAGAAACTCTGCATTCTAACTTAAGTATAGGATAAATATAGTATTTTGAGCTATCTTCATGACACTATCCCAACCACTGCAATAATTGCATATTTTCATATTTCCCAATCCTTTCCCGTATTTAAACAATTTTGCCTCGGTCTCAGAGTTCTCCTTTGTTGGCATAAATTCTTGTTTTGATTAATGGAAGGGTTCTGGTACATTACAAATTTTTCCTCCTTTCAAACAGCAGAAAACCTGAGCTTGTGGTTGGGCTATTAGTATAAATTTTGTGTCAGGCATAGTGCTAACTGGCTTTATTTAGGGCTTGGCCTAATAGGGTCTATTTTCTAAAGTTACATTAAAAAAAAAAAAGCTTGTTTGCTTAACTGCAGAATTGTCTGTAATACAGAATTACATAGCCACTGACCCTACTTCCTATAACACTTGAGTGCACATCCCGTGAAAAGTGACTGTCGGTGCTATTATTGCACATCCACACTCCCTGGCACGTATCTCTCTTTTCCAGTTAATACATTCATTAGCTGGGAAGAGATGGAGTTGCTCAGTTGTGTGCAACTCTGCCATTCCATGGACTGTAGCTTACCAGGCTCCACTGTCCATGGAATTTCCCAGGCAAGAATACTGGAGTGGGTTGCCATTTCCTTCTCCAGGGGATCTTTCCGACCCAGGGACCAAACCTGGGTCTCCCACATTGCAGGCAGACGCTTTACCCTCTGAGCCACCAGGGAATCCCGTACACTATTTTAATGTTTCCTATGTGCCTTAATGTTATATAAAGTTTTATTATACATTTTTTAAATTAAATTTTTCTTTATTGTCTGTATACTGTCATTAGATTTTAAGTTTCATAAGAGCAAGAGCTGTGTCTTGTTCACTACTGAAATATCAGCATTTGGTCAAATATCTAACGGGTGGTGTTATGATCAAGAAATATTGTTGAATGAATGACTGAACAAAACAAATACAGGCAAAGAAATATGGAGCAAAAAAATATAGAAAAAGACAAAATGCTCCCTCCTGTGTATCTGTAGTCCCAGAAGAAATTGATTAATCCCATGGTTCTAGTGTTAAAGAAAAATTCAGTGTCCTAGGATGGGGTCCATAGGCATTTTGTTCATCATGTAGAACTGTCTGTTTGAAAGTTTTTCTTCTCACTTTTCTTCTCACCTGTTTTTCTCCCCTGTCAATCACATTGCCATTATAATCTTGAAATGGAATCATTTTAGCCTTGGTACTTATCAAAAGATCTTCTATAAAAAATAAAAGTTGTGGGGAATATTTTTATCAGCTATGTGCACAGTACAATCAGAACCAACTTCTACCTTGTTCATGAAATTTTATAATTTTATAATTATATAAATGTCTTATCATCATTCAACATGTACGGGGCTATGGACCCTCTCATGATGCTAGAACTACTGACTTTTGGTGTTATGTAAACACTAACAAGATAAACGCACAATTTAGGAATTCTTGGCAAGGGTGGAAAGAAGGCTCTTGGACGTATAATCTAGCTTAAAGAGCAAGCTCATTTATTTAGTTTTGTTACCTTGGGCATAACTTAAGGCCTCGTCTCAATTTTGTCATTGCTGAAATGGAGAAAATAATGTGAAACTGATCAGAGAATTAAGAGTAGCATATAGACAAAGCTTACTTTAAAACCATGCTCATGAACTTAAATCGCAGCACCTCCCAAGGAAATTTTCTTTTGTTCTTACACAATTGGGATTTTACCCTTGAATATGCAAAGCAGGAATTGATAGGTGAGTATTTCTAAGGTGAACATCTCTTTTATTAGGCTACTTGGTCACTATGAACTCAGTGTCTTTGTTTTGTAGATGGCATTTTTACTGAAGCTTATCTTTGAGTCATATATAGATGCCCGTTCTTAGTCATATCAAAGTGATAACTAGATATATGTCTTATATACATAGACATATTTTATGTATATATGTTATTGTTGTTCAGTCACTAAGTGGTGTCCAACTCTGCAAACCCATGGATTGCAGCACACCAGGCTTCTCTGTCCTTCACTATCTCCTAGAGTTTACTCAAACTCATATCCGTTAAGTCAGTGAAGCTATCTAACCATTTCACCCTCTACCGCCCTCTTTTCCTTCTGTCTTCAGTCTTCCCCAGCATCAGGGTCTTTTCCAGTGAATCGGCTCTATGTATACATTGTTCAGTTGCTCAGTTGTGTCCGACCGTTTGCAACCACATGGACCGCCAGGCTTCTCTGTCCTTTACCAACTCCCTGAGCGTGCTCAAACTCATGTCCATTGAGTCGGTGATGCCATCCAACCATCTCATCCTCTGTCATCCCCTTCTCTTCCTGCCTTCAATATTTCTCAGCATCAGGGTCTTTTCCAATGAGTTGGCTCTTCGCATCATGTGGCCAAAGTATTGGAACTTCAGCTTCAGCATCAGTCCTTCCAATGAAAATTCAGGGTTGATTTCCTTTCGGATTGACTGGTTTGATAAAAACAATATATATGTCTACAATAATGTGTGCTCAGTCATGTCTGACTCTTTGTGACTCTATGGACTGAGACCACCAGTCTCTGATGTCAATGGGATTTTCCCAGCAAGAATACTGGAATGGGTTGACATTTACTCCTGCACAGAATTGTCCCAACACAGGGATCAAACTCACGTCTACCCGTGTCTCCTGCATTGAAGGCAGATTCTTTACCCCTGAGCCATTGGGAAATCCCTATATATGTATATACTTTTTTTTTTTTTAAGTTTAGTCAAAAAGTTTCACTGAAGTTTCAGGAAACTAAGGGCAGTGATTGATGCTGAAGATTGTAATCTGGAAGCTAAAAAAAGAGAATAGGAACTTTTATTTTCACCCCATCTATACTGCTAGAACATTTTTACCATTATTATTATATAAGAAAAATATATGGTTTCCAAAAACATTTTTCACATGAGCCCTTCTTTTGAGCTTCACATACAAGCACTACAGAAACATGGAATCAAACAATCCCCAAGCTGAATGGCTGAAGCAGACAGGCTGCCAATTCGTATGTAGCACTGAGTTTTCCAGGCAGCTGATTTCATTTATGAAATGTAAATTGCTGGTGGGCCTGGGGAGGGGAGCTTCATTAATGATTTTTCAATGTCATCAACACTGCATTCTCAAGAGAAGCAGGCCAACCAAATTTAAACATGCATATGCTAGAGTTTAAAAAAGGGCAGCAGTGGAAAAAAACTTTGTTTAGGAGTCTCTGCTTTGTCTTCACAAATCAAAAAGAAAGTATAAATCCCAAGAATGTGCATTCTTTTTCAAGTGTCTCCATTTTCAATACTTTGCAAGTTAGAAGCTGAATGCAACTACTCTTTCTTTTACAAATCTTTTTTTATCATTATCACACAATACAACAATTTATCATTATCACACAATTATTTGCTTCTTCAGCACATAGAAGTTTTATATGTGGAATAAAATATAATAATAATTCTTGGTTTTGCAACCAATGGTGTTTTGCATATTCTACATGGCACTCAGTAAGTGTATTATATGCATTATCTAAAATTTGTTTAAATAATGTTAAATATTCATGTTAAATATTCATAAATATTTATTAGCTCTCTAACCACAGTAGAATACAAACTTCCTGAGTCCTGGGATGATTTTCCATTTTATTTGTTGTATGATAGTGCCCAGATCAGTGCTTTGCACAGACTAGGAATCAATAAATATTTGTTGTATGGATGAACATACACACCTAATATAAACCTAATATTACACCCACTTTACAGATAATAATATTGAGGCCTACAGATAATAACATTGAGGCTTAATACTTATCTATGTATGTACCCCCTAGTAAGTGGAAAAACTGGTCTCTGAATACTGATTTTTCCCAACTCCAAAATGTGAAGCATTTGTAAGCACACTGCTATGGGTTCCCCTGGTGGCTCAGACAGTAAAGAATCTGCAAGAAAGGAGACCTGGATTCAATCCCTGGGTCAGGAAGATCTCTTGAAGATGGGAATGGCTTCCAGTATTCTTACTGGGAGAAAACCATGGGCAGACAAGCCTGGTGGGCTACAGTCTATGGGGTCGCAAAGATTTAGACACGACTAAGGGACTAACAAACACATAAGCACACTTTTATAACTACTGTTGATATAGGTAGAATGAATGTTTTTAAATATCTCACACAAAAAAACTACATAGAAAGCCACATACTACATCTTATAGGAACACATTCTTAACAGAGTCATTAAGATTGTAATTGGCATGAACAGTAAAGCCATTGAGGTTTCTATTTTTTTCAGCCAGTCATTAAATAATGAATCATATAAACAATTTCCTAAATTAAGCTGGTTAAACTAGATAAATAGACTGACTATTGATAAAATATTGATAACTGTCTCACTCACTGCCAGAGCAGTAGTTAATATTTAGTGGCATGGAGAGACTTTACATTCAAAATCAGGTCACCAAATCCATTTGTATGAAATATATAAAGGAGCTTCAGTATTGTTTTTCTTAGTCAATTGTATGTCAGTTTTGGTCTGAGGGAGTCTAGAAAGCCTGCTAGCAAAGGAGGCAGGTCATGCTGCCAGGCATGAGTCCCAAATGTACCTTAGGTGACTGTGTGACCTGGGCGATTCACTCCTAGTGCTTCAATTTTCACATTAATGAAAAAAAGGATTGTTGTGAAAATTAGATTGAACACTACTTGTGAAGCACTTAGAACAAAGCAAACAGTGTATGTTAGTCTCTTTACTGATATTTGAAATGATTTTTCTTATAATTTTCCACCATAATGATAAAGCATATTTAAATATAAATATATTTAAATAAAATAGTTACATTAAATGAAGGTACATTCATAAATTTCATCTAAATCCCTGATTTTTGCATCTTTTGAGTAGTCATTTGCACTTTTTGATGAATATCTGTTACTATTACAATTACACACATATACACATCTACATTTCCCTGTGGTCCTCATTGGGCTTCCCTTGTCATTCAAGTGGTAAAGAATCTGCCTGCAATGCAGGAGCCGCAGGTGACACAGTTTTGATCCCTTCAGGAAGATCTCCTGGAGGAAGAAATGGCAATCCACTCTAGTATTTTTGCCTGGAGAATCCCATGGACAGAGGAGCCTGGCGGGCTTCAGTCCATGGGGTTGCAAAGAGATGGACATGACTGAAGCGACTTAGCATGCACACACACGTGGTCCTCACTGTATTATTTAACAATAAATGTTTTGTAAAACACACACATACACACTTTCACATTTTCTTTTCTGCATGAGAGATAGAGCACTACTGTTACTCTAATCAACTTCACTACAAGATTTGGGATTTGGAACAAACTTCAGTGATTCCATGTTTCTTCTTAACTATGTCTTAAGAGAAACTGTTGAAAATAAGAGATATATTTTAGTAGGTAGCATTTGATTTCATCTGCTGTGGATGCATGATGTTGTAATCCAGGTAAATACAACTGTGGGAAAGACAAGCTCTGATTACCAATCAGTTTGACTGGGATCATCTTTAGTTCATAGATTTCCAAAAAGACAAGACTGCCCTGAGTTTAGGTAAAGTCACAGAGAGAACCAACACTTACCAACTTCTACTCCACTTTTCATCTTATCTCTGTCTACATTTCTTTAATTCAATACTACATGGGCTGTTTAAGTTTTTTCCTTTCTCTTATTTAACCACGTTCACATGTTTATGAAACCTCATGCATCTTCTATGCTCCTGTTTTTCTTGCCTGAGTTTTTAAATCGGTGTTATCTGTGGTTGTAAACTGAGGAATCCTTTCATTCATAATACAGGGGCAAGGTGATGGTGTTCTCAAGTAATTGCCCAATCTCATCCAAAGCAAGAGATCATTTGTTGCACTGCAGCTGGAGAAAAACCAACCAACCAAACAAAAAAGTCCCTCAGTTTAAAACTTATTTCTCTATTTATTAACCAAATGATCTAATGCAATTTAAAATTTAAATTCCTAACCTTTTGAAATGGGAACAATGATAATTAGCTGATGTATCTGTGGCTGAAATTAGACTGAATAATTTAACTAATATTTCCTGAGCATTCATGTATGAACATATAACTCATAGATATCCACTGATTGGATGAAAACTTTGGTATGCCTCATCTAAGGCACCACTGGAGGCCGCTTCACTTTTACTTTCTTCCAGCTCTCTTTACCAAGTATCCTGAGATCTTGGAGGGCAAGGATTGTGTCTTTTTCATTAGTGGGGTCTCATGACTAAGATATCCCCAGAATATTATACTATCACTCAAAAGTTGTTATGAAACAAAACAATTTAAGACATGGTTTCAAAATGCCAAGAAAATAAAATTCATGTTTCCTTTTTAGACGGTTTAGACCGAAATATAAAGTAGAATCCTTGTGCCACTAATCAAAAATTTACATGGGTGGAAAAGACCATTAGAATGGACCCAGCAGACACACAGCACTGGGGGACATTATCTTCAGATAGCTATCTGGTAATTTCAGAGCTGCAGTTAGAGTCTCAAGCTACTGGGCACAGCGCTCTTTCCATAACATGTATGCACACATCCACAAACACACCCCCACCGCACCTATTCTCTCTCTGTATTTGTGGCTGTGTCTGTCTCTCTCTCACCTCTCATTCCCATTATGTCAACAGGAGAAGAAATTATGCTTTATAAGCTTCTATAGTTACAGTTCTAAAATAGCTTTAGTTTGCAATACAAACACTTAATGCATGACTCAATGTTTATGCCTAAGTCCTGATTCGGCAACACTTCTTTGGCAAGATTCCCACAGGACTTTGGTGCTCACAAAGTAAGTCTGCTGAGCGGACACTAAAAACACAAAATGAGCCAGAGGGCATTCTCTCTTTGCAGCACAGAATAAATGCACATATTTCCCCTGCCTCATTCTGTCATCATTTCATTTTTGTGATCCTTTGCCTTTTGTATATGCTAAATACAATGTACCACGTTCCTGATAACGCCACTCTGTCTCTATCTAATCTTTTCTGTATGCCTTGCTATGTGCTATGTGTCTCATTATTCTACCTTTCCCTGAAACTTCCCAACATGCAGACTCTAAGTAAGAAATAATGTGAGGAGACGGAACATGTTGTAGGTCGCATAGATAATAGTATCAACAAGGTCCTGTGATGTTATCTGAAGATGGCAGGAGAGGTGGTTGGATTTATTTCAGGTAATGAGCCAGGTGACTTTAAACCATTCAAATGGTTCAGAAAATGGTGCAAAAATCACTTGCCAAATAAGCAGACATTCTTTTCTTTTTTCCCTAAACGAAAGAGAGTCACTTTTTATTATATCTCTGAGCACCAGCATGCATTTTCTTTGTTGAAGTGAGAATAATCAGTTATGTTAATAAAAGGTCAAAGGTCATAGGTATGGATCATCCTACATCTGGTTAAACACATAAAAATAATAGACGACCTGATACGAAAAAGAATACATTTAAAGCTTTTTAAAAAAGTGAACAAAAAAATAAAAATGAATTAATAAATAAAAACTATAATATTTAAAAATTTTTTCCTTTAAGGAGAGAAGCACATTAGAATATTTGCATAAGGTGGCTTGGAGTGACAAGAAAAATGAACACACAAAGTGAAAGTGAGTCATTCTTTTGAGGGCTTAAATGGAAAGAATACCAAGGAAGGAATATTGAAGCTTTACATTTATGATTGTCCATATATTTCACATAATATAGTTGTACATATATTATGTACATTAACTTTTTGGAGGAAGGAAATAAAATTCACAGTACTTGGATACATTAATTTTGGAAAGCCAGTGATTACAGAAAAAATTCTGGCAGTCTCAACTACTTGGCTTACCAACACATAACCACTTTCCATTCATTCTATCAACTTGGCAGTTTGGCCTGATGGGCTTAACTGGAAAAGTGTTAGACTGTTAATTGCTGCTTAGAATAAAAGTGCTACTGTTATTGGTACTATTCTTATCTTCAGGAAAGGAACTGTAAATAATTTTTGTTCACATGTTTGGCAGAATTCAGCAAGAAGCCTTCTGGTCCTGGACTTTTCTTCATTATGTTCTCATTGTTATTACTCTGTTCAAATTTTTTATTTCTTCATGATTCAGTCTTGGCCATTGCATGCTTCTAGATATTTACTCATATCTTCTAGGTTATCCAAGTTGTTGGCATATAAACATTCATAGTAGTCTTTTATGATCCTCTTTTTAATTTTTTGTGGCAAGAGTTATAACATCTCCTCTTTTACTCTGATTTTATTTTACTTGGTTCTTCTTTTTTTTTTTTTAATCTAGCCAAAGGTTTGTCATTTTTATTGATCTTTTCAAAAAACAACTCTTGGTTTTGTTGATCTTTCTACTCTCTATTTTGTTTAAGTCTGCTCTAATCTTTTTTATTTCCTTCCTTCTGCTAACGATAGGCTTAGTTTGTTCTTTTTTTTCTCTAATACCTTGAAGTATGCAGTTAGGTTGTTTATTTGAAATCTTTCTATTTTTTAATGTACTTATTCTATGAACTTCTCTCTTAGAACTGCTTTTGATGCATTTTGTTAAGTTTTGGTATGTTGAGTTTTCATTTTCATTTTTCTGAGGATATTTTTTAATCTCCCTTTTAATTTTTTCTTTGACCTACCAGATTTTTAAGAATATGTTGTTTAATTTCCATGTATCTGTGAATTTTATCATTTAAGTGTGCATGATATTATTATGTTTCATGCTTTTTGATTGGACATTAAATGAAGGCTTTCAATTATCCCTGGCAGGCTACGGTCCATGGGTCTCAAAGAGTCAGACATGACTGAGTAACTAACACATTCACACTTTCAGTTTCATTATTTACAAAAGAAGATATGATAAGCTTTCAATCTAACAAGATTTCTTTTAAAATTAACTTATTTTTTAGTAAGAATTTTTAAAATTGTAGCTGTTCTAATATATGTGAGAATTTACTGACTCCCTCTAAGGAAAGAAAGTCTAAGGTGACACCACCTCTCACAGGTCAAAGTGAAAGTCTTTGCATATAATGCTATTCTTTCTGTCAAAATGTCCAAGGACTGTCATTCACACTCAGCACCACATGCCGGGAACTTGGTTGTTTGGTAGGAAACAAATGAGGACATCAAATGCAAAAAATTTCAAAGCACCAATAATATCTCAGTGTATTACTATAAGAGGTCATTGTTGCTTTAAATGGTAAAATAAAAAAGATATTAAATATTCTCAAGCAGTTATTTGAAACATATAGTAATGCAGAAGGTTCAACATTAATGAAATGAGCATATAACTTTAAAAAAAAATGCATCTTTTCCAAAATGCTGCGTTCCCCACCATCATTGTCTGTGATCATGCACTGGGTGGAGCTACGCTGACCATCTGGGATAGGATGATGAAAAAACAATTCCCAGAACAATGAAAGAAGACAGGAAACTTTTAAACAGATATTTCTAGTGTTCAAA
Source organism: Oryx dammah (assembly GCF_014754425.2). Classification (NCBI taxonomy): domain Eukaryota; kingdom Metazoa; phylum Chordata; class Mammalia; order Artiodactyla; family Bovidae; genus Oryx; species Oryx dammah. The sequence goes on along the minus strand of NW_024070188.1, from coordinate 15,630,359 downwards.
GACTCAAATTAGCACCATGTGTTTTTGTTGTTGTTTATTCACTAAGTTGTGCCTGACTCTCCTAAATTGTTTTTCATTTATATATTTATATATTCCACACACATTTCTAGTGGGGAAAAATTTTGCATTTTGCTTTCTTAATAAAACTGTGGAAATTTATAATACTCCTGTCTGTTCCTCATTTTTTAATACTTATATCTTAGATTGGAAAAAAATTATAACATCACTGAATGATTAAATTACTTGATGGAATCAAATCTTTTAATTTAGATATTTATATAAATGTTTATTGAAATTGACAGTCAGATCATGAAAAAGAAATGTAGAGTTATTTTAAAGAAATAAATTATCTAAATACAAAGGAATGTCTTTAGTCTTCATAATTAATTCATTCTTCAAATAATACAATGTAACAACATTTGGCTCCCTATTGAACATTTAACATAACATGTAAGAATTCTCCTGCAAGCAAAATATTTGAATTTACATATTATGCCAGAATAACTTGAAAGCGTATATAGCACCAAAATAACTACTACACAGGGGACAATAAAAATAAAGTTTTGGATATGATATGTTTCTAAAGTGAAACGTAAATGCCTTAATAGGTTTGGAATCGTTATTGCTTTAAGTACTTTAAAATAAATTAAGTACGTTATGTGGGCTGAGAAAAAAATTATGCTGTGCTTTCTTGTTTCATTAAATAACAATTTTGTTTAATTTAAATTTAATTGAAAAATAAGAAAAAATATGACTTGAGGGTATGTTTTTTATAAATTGCTACACTGACTAACGGAGTCTCTCCTCCATCTCTCATGTATCTCACTAAGTCTTCTGTCAGCTTCCCCTCCCACTGCACTTCCACGTTGCCCTCAGCTCCAACACATGTTTATACAAGTTCATGAAAAGCTTTTTCTTTTAATAAAATTCCAATAGTTGGGATTTTTACACTAAGCCCTTGCATATTGGTCAGTAGTTCACACAGATTTCTCTTCAGGGTAAAGAAGAAACAGGCTCTATTTGAACATTTAATACAGCAGGTGTATTTCATGGTTTTACTGGTTCACTAATATGTTCATTTTAATGATAAGAAATATTAGACAATTTGGAGAATGATACCAGGCCCACAGACGTTACTGGGATAATTAGAAACTAAATGTATTACATTGGACTTAGCATATATACTTACATTTTAGGGAACGTAACTTGATGCATGGCATATCAGAATCCACATACCTATGAGCCTAGTATAATAGGAAGGCCAGAGGGCCAATAAGAGCCTTTAGTAAGCTCTTAGTAAGCCCATAGTGCTTGACTGGGAGATCAGAATTCTCATGCAGGTTCTGCTGCAAATTATAATAACTTTGAAAAGTTTCTAGACTATTTCAGTGTTATCCATCTATAGGGTGAGGATTTTGGACCTCACGCCAAAATCTTTAGAGTTTACCTCTAAGTGTCTCCCAGCTATAAAATTTGTTAGGATTTTACTGTATCTGAACTGAAAGAATGGCAAGCTATCACTGAGAAATTTTAAATATTTTTTTTATATCTTAAACCTTTGCTTTCCATGGCCATCCCTAATAGGATTCACCTTAGGATATTTATAAAACGTAGATGTTCTACTACAGACTGATAAAATCAGAACAGCATATGTATTTTTTTTTATTGAAGTAAAGCTGATTTACAATGTTGTGCCAATCTCTGCTATACAGCAAATTGACTCAGTTTTACACATATTTACATTCTTTTTAAATATAATTTTCCATCACAGATTATCTCAGGAGATTGGATATAGTTCCCTGTGCTATACAGTAGGAACTTGTTTTTTATATATTCTAAGCTTTCTCAATATCTCTGACATGGCTACTCTTTCATGTGTACATTGTTTCATAGTACAATTTAAAATTTTACAATAGAGAATAAGTTCTTTTCCCTTTGCATCAAAACACAGAAGTACATATGAAAGTTATACCTTTGAAAGTATAAAAAATAAATGAATAATATGTGGCTTTATTGCAAGTAACTGAATATGCAATAGGTGGATCAATGTGTTTTCACATTTCATTATAGAGTAATACCTTTTTCCTTTAGGGAAGCTGGAACCTTTGCTTCTTTTTCCTTAGTAGGCTCTGGAAAGAAACATTGAACACGTGTTTGAAACCAAGATCAAAATACTAACACACACACAGTGGAGTCAATAAGCTATTAGTAAGGTGAACCAAGGTGGAAATGATATGATGTTTTCTTTCAAAAATAATTTTAATCATAAAGAACAGTATACAGTACAACAAGCCATTTTCTAGTCATATTTTTTTAAAATAAATGCAAATCGTAGAATGATGTACAATCTATGTATTCATTTAAGAGGATGAGTTTTCGGATGGCTAGGAACTTGCTTTGTCTGTGATTTTAAAAAAACACATGACTTCAGCATCTAGAAGTCTTCCAAAACTGTTATAATCAGCACTAACTTAGTTTACTTCTCTCGGGCTATGTTTCTTCAAAAAAAAATAAAATAAACAATCAAATGGAAAACTCTGCATATATCATGTAAATGTGGTGTTTTAGTCATCAGACTCAAGTTAAACAGATTTCAAGAATAAGACTAAGATAAATACTGAGACAGTTTCATCTATGAGCTCCCAATGTCTTAAACATGGGGTCCTTAGTTAAAGCAAATCAAGTAAAACTCCACTTGTTCTACTAGGTTCAAATACAAAATGATTCTAATCATATCATGGGTTCCAGAGAAATCTATGGGCAATACCTTGAACAACATTGAAAGTGAAAGTGAAGTCGCTCAGTCGTGTCCCACTCTTTGTGACCCCATAGACTGTAGCCTACCAGGCTCCGCTGTCAATGGGATTTTCCAGGCAATAGTACTGGAGTGGATTGCCATTTCCTTCTCCAGGGGATCTTCCCAACCCAGGGCTTGAACCCGGGTTTCCCGCATTGTAGACAGACGCTTTACCGTCTGAGCCACCAGGGAAGTCTCTCAATAACTCATTAAAAATAGAAAATAAAACCAATTCTCTGCCTTTTCTGCAACACTAAGTCTCAGTACCTATTTTACTGACAAAAATGACTTATAATACAGTGAGAAAGGAAGGAAAGAAAGAAATGAATCCTTCCAGCCCTTTGTTTCCTATTCCCTTCTATGGTGTGGAAAGTGGAGTCGCTCAGTCATGTCCGACTCTTTGTGACCCCCACGGACTGTAGCCTACCAGGCTCCTCTGTCCATGGGATTTTCCAGGCAACAGTACTGGAGTGGGCTGCTATTTCCTTCTCCAGGGGATCTTCCTGACCCAGGGATCGAACCCGGGTCTCTGGCGTTGTAGACAGACCTTTACCGTCTGAGCCACCAGGGAAATCTGGTCTATGGTGTGGGGTGGAATGAAAAAGATATGGTGGTGGTACTTGTAAATGAACATGCCACTCAAGCAACCCAGAATTGACTGAGTCGAGGTGAGTTAGGATCATTTCAAGAATGGATTTTGGGGTTCCATTGAAAAGGTGGTGTCCCTCAAAGCAAGATTTTCTCAGTACATAAACTATAGCCTTAAATATCCATAGGCTTGTAGAATTTTTTAAATGGTTTTGGTGGAAAAGAAGTGTCCCTGTTGCTATTTATTGTGCTAAGAATAAATAGGATCAATTTTTCTCACATGTCAGCATGTGAAAATGAAATCAAGAGCCATGAATTGAACACACTGAAAAGCTTCATTAACTTTTTCTTTCAGGAAGAGGGTGGTAATTTACTGTTTTGCATTTCCTGGCTAAACCAAAAGAGTTAATGTATTGTGAAATGAGAAGTGGTGATAGGGACAGATTCTTGGTGGAATGGGAGAATGCAATGCCTGGAACTTCAAAATTCAAAATCCAGCTTGTTGATTTAAATGGATATCTGTATACAATTGTGTGAGATTAAAGTAGTTGTAAAGTACAAGACCTCAGAAGAGGGCCCATGGACTGCTTTGATTTTAAAGGAGAAAGAAAGAAGATGTAGAAAACAGACAGACTTTTTAAAAGTATCTGAAGGCCATAAACCCATCACTATAAATTTGGGGAAAGTCCTCAGAAAATAGAAATGATTTTTATTTCCAAGTTGCTAACAGGAAGATGCCTTTGCCACCATGCTGGGTCATCTGCACTGACTTTCCTTCATCTCATTTCTTCTGTGTGTCCTTTTTGACTTCAAGGGACTTTGACCTGATTTAAGAAGTCTGTAGGGTGGTCTGAGCCTAACTACCCAAGGATGCTAAAGCTGACCAAAAATGGGAGACAGGGTTATATGGGAACTCTTCACTTTTGTGTTAGGAAGAATAAATATATCATTGGTTTGGGTCAGCTATTTACACATTTTTTTCAACTTAACTGTCTTGTTTGTCAGGAGCAAAGCACTGGAGAGCACATTTTTGCATGTGTGTTGTTTGTATAAATATGGTAGTTTCTTTACATTTAACCAAGAGCCTACAGGAAGTCTTAGGAATCTTCATTATCAGGATCTAGAACATATTTAAATGTGCTGGGATATAACTTGGAATTCTCAAAATAATCTGGCAGGGAGGTGGTGATATAGAAAAGTTCACAAAGAAATAGGAAGATCATTCTAGGTTTTCCATTCCCCTACCCTGCTCCCAGAGTCAAAGGCAATAAGGAACTTGGGTGAGAATTCATGATGAATAAATCACTGGGGATAAGAGGCAAAGTCATCAGAAAACTTACCGTACCCTTAGTGGTAGCTTTTGTTTGGTGAGTGGGAACAGCCAAGAAAAAGTACGGTGAAGAAGACAAATAGAAGTTGGGGGAAACCTCAGGCGCATGGTGCTGGGTATCAGAATATGAAAGAAGATAAGCTCTGCTGAGAATTTCCTGGCATTAGATCCAAACATACACAAGCTTGAGTCACAAAACTAGTCAACAATTCTAATGTCCATCATATTACACCAATACCAGAGGCACCTGCGGGTGCTATTATTGCATTCTCAATAGAAGAGAAATAATTAATCTCCTTGTTCCCTGGTTACAGTTTGGTTTGCAGTTCCTTGGACCATCGGTGAATCCCACAACCTCAGATAAATCAGACCAGTTGTAAGAAGCAAGTTGCAAGAGGATAGGGTGAATGTCAGAACGACTACAACAGGAGTGTCTGATTTCTGGGTGGTCAGGGCCACTTAAGCAGGGCTCTGCCCACTTGAGTATGTAGAGAAGACTTACTATCCCAGAGAGTCAGTAGTGAATCAGCAGCAAAAGCCAGCAAGATGTGTCTTTCTCTGGCTCCTTTCCTTTGTAATGATCATCTCCAGCCCTCTCTATATGTCCTTAAATACACAAGCCTGATGATGTTCCCTGGGCTTCCCTGATGGCTCAGATGGTAAAAAACCTGCCTACAATGTAGGGGTCCCAGGATTGATCCCTGGGTTGGGAAGATTCCCTGGAGGAGGGCACGGCAACTCACTTCAGTATTCTTGCCTGAAGAATCCCATGGACAGAGGAGCCTGGTGGGCTGCAGTCCATGGGACAGCAAAGAGTTGGACACAACTGAGCGACTAAGACATTGATGTTTATCTAAATGCCTAATTTATTCACGGTTGTCATATCCCCAGTAAATGTGGCCCTAAATGATTTCTGTGTAATAATTCTGGTTTTAGAAATGCAGCATTGTTTCAATATGGGTTTCCTAATATGTACATACAAGTGGAAACTATAGGAGACTGGGTAAAGTAGGCAACCTTTGGGCTGCTCCATGAAATAAGTAGCTATGCAGCAAGTAGAATTGCTGCACTCTGACTCTGCCACAGCTCAGCAGCAGGTTTCAAAAACTGATTCCAGAAACAATAACACTGCAGAGGTTAAAGTCACTGAAATTGTATGGGTAACACACCATTTTCTCTGATTTTTCTATGTAAAGAAAATTATATTCAGAAACTAAAGGAAAAGTGACAATAAACTTCTAAAATAGCACTCGACTTGTATATAACAAAGATAATTGAGGGCATTAACACAACTTGAATTTAAAAAGAGGTTCATTTAAAATATGATTAAATCAATAATCATATGTAATAGACTTTAATATACATCATTTTATAGTGACCATGGAGACATCTTACAAATAGTAGAGAATTTAACACTGAGGAAAAAGTGTTCCTTAGGAAATTGTCTGCAATTGTACGTTAGTAACAACAACAGTAATAGAAATTATAAGGGCCTACTTCGTAAAGTGGTCAGTGTGGATTTAAATTGTCCCAGATAATGTTTTCCAGGACAGCTGTTTACAACTACCATTTCCAAGTAGTTTAGTCTGCAGCAGAAGTGAAGTCTTTAAGTAATAATTGAAAATTTTTATAATCGTCATTGCTTGAAAGATAGTGTTAGAGTTAAGACCCAACTTTTCTGTTGAGTTGTTTTCATAGCAAACAATAATATATGGTCTAAGTATTCTCGTGACATATATGCTCAACAAAATAAGTCTATTTCATACTATACTGGAAGGAGGAAGGTTTAGATTCTGCATCTATATATGGATTTTCCTGGTGGTGTGTTTCAATAATACTTTTAGTTTCCATACAAACAAGGACACTGTTTTCGTAAATTGCCAGATAAAATGATAGTGGAGGTGAGAAGGAGTCTCTCTCTCTCTCAGAGAACAAGTAATCACTGGTGAAAAATGGACTGAGCTCTTCTGTGGGAATTAAGGGGAGTCACCCAATAGTAAAAGGACTACAAGCATACTTTTCCACATTGTATGGACATTTGTCTATGTCAAATAGATTTTCAAGAATAGGTAATGAGCTCTACACTCAAAGCAAAGGTGCTTTGAAGAATACTAAAAAAAAAAAAAAAAAAAGAGCCTTTGTTAAAGGATTAGACAATATCTGTGTTAAAATGGAATAAAGGGGTATTAAATCCAGCAGACTTGACTCTGATTCTTGCCTTTGCTTCCCACCCACAGTGTGACATTGAGTAATTTAAATTACATATACCTCAGCTTCCTTCCTTGTTTACTGAAATGTAGATATCAAGCCCAATTTGCAGAAACAAAATATATAAAGTAGAATTCACTGTGCCTGGCAAAGGGCAGATGCCCTGCTTCTGAACTTCTCCCAAATAATCCTCACACCTTTGCCTGGATAACTCCTCTCCCTTTGTACTTGAATTTAATATAACTTCTTCAGGAAAGCCTTCTCTAATTCCTCAGACTTGATTATGACCTCAATAGAAAAGACCTGACGTTTTATGTGACACTATTCTTAGAAAGAGTCCTGGAATTTGGATGGATTGAGAGAAAAGTCAATCCATTCAAGAGATTGAAGTCGAAAATTTAAAAAAAGAATGTTATGCTCTTCCATAGCAATAAGGAACCTGACCAGACTAAAGCAGACAGGACATGACTGCTGCTGCTGCTGCTGCTGCTGCTGCTAAGTCGCTTCAGTCGTGGCCGAATCTGTGCGACCCCATAGACTGCAGCCCACCAGGCTCCCCCGTCCCTGGGATTCTCCAGGCAAGAACACTGGAGGGGGTTGCCATTTCCTTCTCCAATGCATGAAAGTCTGAAAATAGCAGAATTCAGAATTTCAGTTCCCAAGTCTTCCTCCCCATTCCTAGCTTTGCCATCTTTGTTTCGCCAATGATTAGCAAGTGCTTGGAAAGATGATGCAGTAAATACATATTTAAAGAATGGATAGAAAGAAGAGAACCAGAGGGCATGGAAGCAAGTCCTCCTTATATCCTTTCCTTTCATTTTAACATTTTTCTTTCACCTTTTCATTCTTAATTTTTTTTTCATCTTTTTTCCTTTCTTTCAGAAATTATAATAAAAGCACTTTTAGATCATGGTGAACAGAAAGTAAATATTTAAGGGACAGGCAAATAAACAAAAGTTTTCAAATACATGAGTGTCATGCGCAATTCTGACCCACAAATCTGCAAGGAGATGACTGACGTACCGTGGACACATTCAGATACTTTTGTTAATAAGTTTCTAGTGTTATGTTAAACTGACTCTATTACCTTTATCCTTCAGAACTGAAGAAGTCTTCCCAGATTTTTCTTTTCTAATTTCTGCAAGAAGAATCATGAGGAGAAAAGGTTACAAGGAATAATAGAGGAAAATGACAAGTTCTTTACATTATGTTTACTGAGGCATAAAGAACCTAGGGGCTCTGCATTGATATTCAAGGTAGAGGTTTCTACTGGGATAAATTGCCTGTAACATAAAGAACTAAGTATGCGTAAGATAGAAAATAAGCCCACAAATTATTATAAGGGGCAGATTATGGTACATAGAAAAATATACAAATAAAATTCTATGGGCTTTGGAGAATAATAGCTAATATTGTCTACTTACTAGGTATCACAGGGAATGCTCTCTACTATTTAGTCACACAGTGTTCACAATAACCCTAAAAGTTATGTAGGTTCAGTTATTACCCCTGCTTTTCACATAAAGGGATTAAATAATGTGGCCAAGTTCATGTAGCTCTCATTAATAAATGGGAAATATGAGATTTGAACTAAATGTCTCTTTGAACTCAAAGAAAAAAATATTGGCTTTGGTAGCTCAATGATGGAATCAGGAAAGGCTCTGGCAGGTGGCACTGAATAAGATCTTGAGAGATGGCAAGGAATTAGACCAAGAGCAACAGAGCTGAAAGGACATTTTAGGACAGAAGAGAGAATGGGGAGGCGTGGGCTGGACAGTCTGTCAGTTTGGCTGAGTCACTTGTAATCAACAGAATAGAGTGGAAGTGTTGCTGTGTGAATTCCTAAGCTAAATCAGGATAAACCATGTGGTTTCTATCTGCTTCTGCTTCTCTAGGGGGGCTAGCTCTGGGGGAAGCTGGCTTCCATGTGAATACTCCAGCCGACACCGCCAGGCTGGCAACATTACATACAAGCAATCCAGTTCAACAGCCCCGGCTGAGCTCCCAGCCACAAGCTAGCGTCAACTGCCAGCCAGCTAAGCAGGCCATCCTGGACATCCAGAAGTCAAATTACTTCAGATATCCACAGTCCAAGCTTATAACTGACTGTAATCACAGGAGATATCCAAGTGAAAAACTGCTCAGTTGATCCCTCCTGAACTTCTTGATCCTCCAAATCATGAGGAAAGTTAAATCAGCTGTCTTATATCACTAAGTTTTGAAGTGGTCTGTACATAGAAACAGTATGTGAAACAGCCAATAAATAGCAAAATATTGTACCATACACATTATAAGTTCTCCAGTAGAGCCAAATAGATAACAGAAAAAAAAAGATTAGTTCTACTATTAAAACTGGGGAAGGTTTTTACTGAAAAGATGCCATTTCAGTTTAGGTTCCTCAGTTGACTAGAATTTCACTGGTCAGAAAATAATAGTTTATCAGGGAGCAGGATATAAGTCAGATTTTTTTAAAAGCTGAAGATCATATAAAAAAAAGGACTCCAGGAATTCTTGATTCATAGAAAGATAACTACCATCAATTGTGATATGGAACATAGGGAACAGAGTTCTTTGGAGGAAGACATTATCTTTGTCTTGAATATATTTTTTTCATGTGTCAACAAGATACCCAAAAATGACATGTTGCAGGGAAAAGCCAATTTTGACTCTATGTTGGAACTGTTTTTTTGACTTGTTTTTCTTTGGTTTTGTTATTATAAACATACATAATTGCCTGCTTCAGAGAATTCTGCCCTTTTGCCTGACTAAAAGTGCCTTTGTTCAGGACCCTGTCCACCTGTGGATGGCAGGGAAGAAGAAATGAACAAATCCCTTGCCTGAGGCTTGCCATTCTAGGAGCTGTTTGCAAGATTAACAGCCTTCTTACTTTGTTTCCTCACCTCCCCCCACATTTGTTCTATAAAAGAACCTGGCATCCAGATCCTGATGAAAGTTACTTTGAGACATTAGTCTGGCATCTTCTCCGTCAGCAGGCTTTACTAATAAAGTTGTATTCTTTGCCTCAACACCTCATCTCTTCTATTTATTGGCTTGTTGTGGTTGAGCAGAGCAAGCTTGGACTCAGTAACAGACATGTCTTGCAAGCAGTTGAAAAAACAAATGAAGTGAATATTTCATGCAAGTGTTGCAGAAGCAAAGCAGCTTAAAGTCTCATTCATAAATGGAAACTATCAATATAATTAGTAACAAAAAATTTTTAAAGGCTCCAAGTAAATCTTATTTGCTTTTGTCACATAGAGAAACTTGATTTAGTGAAAAACTAGGTATATAAGAGCAAAGTAAACCAGAAAGTTAAAACTGTTGTCTTAATCATATGCGATTAAAAGAAAAAGTGATGTCCTGTGTTACTTTTACCTGCATGTTTTAAATCCAATCTCACATAATTGGCCTGTATTGACATCAATTCACATATTGGTAATAATAAACTTAATTTTCAGTTCAGTTCAGTCGCTCAGTCATGTCCGACTGTTTGTGACCCCATGAATTGCAGCACACCAGGCCTCCCTGTCCATCACCAACTCCTGGAGTTCATTCAAACTCACGTCCATTGAGTTGGTGATGCCATCCAGCCATCTCATCCTCTGTCGTCCCTTCACCTCCTGCCCCCAATCCCTCCCAGCAGCAGAGTCTTTTCCAATGAGTCAACTTTTCACATGAGGTAGCCAAAGTACTGGAGTTTCAGCTTTAGCATCAGTCTTTCCAAAGAACACCCAGGACTGATCTCCTTTAGGATGGACTGGCTGGATCTCCTTGCAGTCCAAGGGACTCTCAAGAGTCTTCTCCAACACCACAGTTCAAAAGCATCAGTTCTTTGGCGTTCAGCTTTCTTCACAGTCCAACTCTCACATCCATACATGACCACTGGAAAAACCATATCCTTGACTAGATGGACCTTTGTCGGCAAAGTAATGTCTCTGCTTTTTAATATGCTATCTAAGTTGGTCATAACTTTCCTTCCAAGGAAACTTAATGTTACCAGTTATACTATTGCCAGATGTTTAAAAATGAATACTACACACAAAGTGTGATCAAAATAGCTATAAATAGCAAGCTAAATTTAAAATATTATAATCTACTAGATAAAAACTATTAATTTAAAGAGAAAAATATTCAATTTCAAAAATTCAGGGATTTTTCTTTTAATTTAGGTACCTGAATATATCTAATCAAGACAAATAAATAGAAAATAGCATCTACTTTTTCTTTTAACATTATTCTCTAACAGATAAAATGTACATATAACAATACTGTTTCTCTCTGCAAGATTTTTTAAAAAGGCCTGTGAAACAGGCACAACAAAAAATGGAAATAACGGACAATCATCTAATAAAAGAAATCAGCACTAGAATTCCTCCTCACACATAATTGTTTTGAACGTCAAATAATGTGTATAAAGGAGATGGCAATAATTAATAATATCTTTCATTTATGCTCAGTTGCTTCAGTCTTTTGGGACCCCATGGACTGCAGCACCCAGGCGCCTCTGTCCATGGGATTCTCCAGACAGGAATACTGGAGTGGGTTGCCACTTCCTTCTCCAGGGGATCTTCCCAACTCAGGGACTGAACTTATATCTCTTAGATCTCCTGCACTGGCCGGCAGATTCTTTACCACTAGCACCACCTTCCTTTGATTTGGCTATTAATTATTACTCATTGTTCCAAATGATCATACCAATTTTCTACTAGTGACATGAGGATATTAACAAAAATATTTATGTAGAATTGTTGTGGCTTTATGTCAATGTCAAGTGTAGCTAAAAAGCAAAAAAAGAAACTAAAATTGGTAGGTGTGAAAGATCCTAACAGAACTGTCAGGCACTTCAGACTTCCTGGCTATGTGAGGAATCAAACTCAAAATTCTTAACCTTTCTTTCCCAGCTAGCACTACTAAAGGGCTCAATAATATCACTTAAAAAATTGTGTTTCTTTCCTCTTTTGAAAATATATAATTTGTCTGCTAATTTGAGAAATTGTTTCATGAGCATCATGAATAAGATCAAGTATCCTTTTTTTTTTTCCTTCTGTTGGAAAGAACGGTTTTAAAGAACCATCTGGAGCTCTCTGTCCTTATGTTCAATGATAGGTAATTCCTCAGATCATGACTATTAATGTACATCACACCAAAATTATGTTAAAAATTGTTGCATAACATTTCTATTGCTTCCTAAGGTGATCTTACCTTGTTTCTAGAGTGATTCAATTGTGATCAATTGTATGACTAAATATTTAATATGCAATGCCCTACATACATCTGTCATTGTTTTTTGTTCATCTGGACATAAAGGTGACAATCAGGGATATTTTAGAAAACATATTTTACAACATTTTATATCCTTTTCAAACTCTAAAATATATTTTATAAATAAATAGAGAGAAAATAATTTTCAAGTTGTCTAAATGGTTTAGCATTCTATGCTTATAATTCCCATGTGGAAAAATATATGTTGATGTTTTATGCAATATTAATTTTGAATGTTCCTGAAAAGATGTTGTCAGTGTTTAATTTTACTCAGGACATTGTTCATTAACTTTTAATTAAGTATAACTTGATTAGGAAGCCATTTTTAATTTTGTTTTTGTCTTAATGATACATTTAATTATTTACCTTATTCTATAGGCTAGCTTCCTAGGGGACTCAGTGGTAAAGAATCTGCCTGTCAATGCAGGAGACACAAGAGATAAGGGTTGGATCCCTGAGTCAGGAAGATCCCCTGGAAGAGGAAAGGGCAGCCCACTCCAGTATTCTTGCCTGGAGAATCCCAGGGACAGTGGAGCCTGGTGCGCTACAGTCCATGGGGTCGCAAAGAGTCAGACACGACTGAACGACTAAACAGTAATTCTCTATTTGCATCTCTGAAGAGCTTCCTTCAATTACTCAAGAATTGTCTGGTTCTAGGCAAGCTAGGCTGTGTCACCATGTTAAAACTGTCACATGAAGCATGGCGTAGGAATTCAAAACAACAGATATAGAACTTATTTAATGTGTAGCTTGTGATCACCATGGCAACAGAAGTCTTATCCAATGGACTATTCTAGTATTCTAGTACTTTTGACAAACTCTTTCCTATAGTCATATAGTTCTTCAAATTACCTTAGCTGAGGGACTTCCTGAAGTCATCTAACTACTATTTTCCTTTGAGTGAATTCCAATTTAACTTTACAATACCCAGTTTTAGGCTGTGTAGCTTTGCTCTAAGAGAATACTAATCAGAATTCTGGAGTGTACCTCAGTGGGGTACATTTTACTTTATCTATGATCAGCTCTTTTAGGAAGAATAGTAATATGCAATTACTTAAAAAAATAAAATAAGCACTCCTTTATATTTTGGGAGCTGAGGTAAACTGGGACACCTTAGGAATAATAACTCTCTGAGCACTAAAGAATTTGTTTTTCAAAGAAAACTTTATTAGCTATGAATTTTTCTCAGGTAATCATGTTCAACTTAAGATGTCAAATTTCTCATGATTCTTTCAAGAAGAAAATCTTTGTTAAAAGATTAATTTCCTTAAGGGTAGACAAAGTTAGGTCTTGGTCATTCATGTATTCACATATGATGATAAAGTATTGTTTCCTATGGTTAGACATTTTTACATAAAATCTTGCTATGATTGGAATGTTTGTTTCATTCTGAAATTGATATGCTGAGGCCTAATACTCGATGCAACACCATTTGGAGGTGAGGCCTTTGGGAGGTGATTATGTCATGAGAGTGCAGCCCTCATGAAAGGGATTAGTGCCCTTTCTTATAAGAAGAGACATGAAAAAGATGACCTCTCTCTTCAATCTCTCTCCCTCTCTCTGTCTCTCTCTGCACTATAGCAGGATATAGTAAGACGTTTGTCTGCAAACCAGCAAGAGTCTCTTTATCGGGAACCAAATTGGCTGGCACTTGACCTTGGACATTCTAGCTTCCAGAAATGTGACAAATAAATTTCTGCTGTTTAAATCACCTAGTCTATAATATTTTGTGATAGCAGCCAGAGCTGACTGAGACAGATCTCTCACTCACCCATTCCAGGGAGGTAGACATTATCTAGATTTTATAGATATGATAGTAGGATCTAAGAGAGATAAATAACTTGTCCAATATCACAACTACTAAATGGCAGTGGGAAATTTGAACCCAGACCATCAGAATAAAAATTACAGCTAAACTACTACAGTAAGTGCCGGGAGCACAGTGGAACATAAGTTCGATAGCACCACAGACAGCTCCTAGAAGTGAAGAGTGAGCATACTTGCACTACCACCTCACAGCAATGTTCTTCATAACTGCCAGTCTGCCAGAGCTTTCAAAATTCGTTTCCTAAAGCAGAGGCCATGTCATTCGGCACATACTAGGAAGTCAGTAACTATTTGTTGACTAAATTAGCCAAATTTATGCTGACTACATTTTATCAGAAAATTTACTCTCAAATCTTTACACAAAAGCCTAATAATCATACAATCACCTTTCATGGTTAGTAATTTCCCAGCTTTGCAGTCCCAAGATGGCTAAGTTATCAAAGTAAAATGAAATCACTAGCACTTGACAATATTCATGGATAAAAATAAAAAATTATATATATTTCAACTCTACTCCATGTAGCAATTTGCTTTATTTTAACTTAAGAAATTTCGAATGGGGAATTTCCAGTGTTTAATAACCTCACACACCTATATTTATATAGTTAATTTCAATTAACTTGTTGCAAAATCAGTAATCATTTCTTTGTTTTAAATGTAACATATTTTTATACTTTCTATGACAATTATAATATTGTATATAATTCTATACTGTCTTTGAAATTCTTTCTCAATTAGAAATCTGCTACAAACACATTTATGTTGGATCTGAGAATGATCTCCTTGTTGACTATATTTAAATATGAAACTTGTTTCATAAGGATATAAAGATACATAATTTGAAGAAATATAATTGACTATAAGAAAAATATTAACTTAAAATTACTAATATAATAAAATGAATAGGATTTTGAAATAAATCCTTCTGCTATTCAGTACGAAATGTGAAAATATAGTACTGTGAAATTCACTTAGTGGGTACATTCTGCGAGATTTACATACATTTTTAGCAGCACTCCTGGTCTTTGATTTATTTATTTATTAAGTTTCGGCTGTGCTGGGTCTTCATTGCGATGCATGGCCTCTTCTTCATTGCTGTATGCAGCTCTCTCTATTTGTCATGTGTTGGGGCTCCTCACTGGTTGCAGAGCACAGGCTTCTTACTGTGGTGGAATTTTTTTGCTGTAGAGCACAAGCTCTAGGCATGCAGGCTCAGTGGCTGTGGAGAATGGGCTCAGCTGACCCGTGGCATGCGGGATCTTAGTTCCCAGATGAGGGATTGAACTCACGTCCCCTGCATTAGCAGGCAGACCCTCAACCACTGGGTCACCGAGGAAGTTCCTCCATACAATCTTTTAAATTAATGAACCATAATAATTTTTAGAGCAGATTAATGTTTACAATAAATCGAATAAAAGATCCCACATCCTCTAATATAAATGACCTTTTCTATCATCAAATCTCTAGCTAATGCTATACAGTTGTTACCATTGATACATCATTATCAACATTGATACATCATTATCAACCAAAGTCCACAGCTTACACTGGGGTTCATTCTTGGTTTTGTTAATTATATGGATTTTGAAAAATGTATGACATACATATACCATAATTGTATGATATAAAATTGCTTCACTGCCTAAAAATCCCTTCTGCACTGCCTCTTCATCCCTCGCTCTTCCTAAACCCTTGGTGACCACTGAACTTTTTACTATCTCCATAGTTTTGCCTTTTCCAAAAAGTCATGTAGTTGGAGTTATATAATATGCAAACTTTTCAGATTGGCTTCTTTCACTTATAAATAGAATTTAATGTCCCTTAATGGCCTGGTAGCTCACACATTTTTAACACTGGAGAAAATTCTTTTTTATGGACATAACAGAATTTATTTATCCACTCACCTATTGAAAAATACATTTGTTGGTTCCTAGCTTGCAGCCAGGCTAAAGCTGGAATATTTGTGTACATATGTTTTCAACTTATTTGGGTAAACACCAAGAGCATGACTGCTGGATCAGGTGATAGGAGTATACTTAGTTGTAAAAAGAACACCAAACTAATTTCCAGCGTGTCTGTACCATTTTGCATTTCCTCCAGCAAAGCATGAGACCTCCTGCTGCTCCACATTCTCTCCAATAGTTGATGTTTCAATGGTTTGGATTTTAGCCATTCTAATAGGTATATAGTGGTATCTCACTGTTTTAATTTGCAATTTTCTAATGATGTGTGACATTGAGCATCTTTTCATATGTTGATTTTCCATCTGTATATCTTCTCTGATGAGGTACCTGTTCAGACCATTTCCCAGTTTTTAGAATGGGTTGCTCATTTTCTTGTTGTTGAGTTTTAAGAGTTCTTTGTGTATTTTGGATAACAGTCCTTCACCAGATATGTATTTCACAAATATTTCCTCTTATTCTGTGTTTTATTCTTTAAATATTCTTGACAGTATGCTTTGCAGAGCATAGTTAATTTTAATAATGTCCAACATATCAACTTTTCATTTATGGGTTGTATCTTTTGTGTTGTATCTAAAAAGTAATCTCCAAACCCAAGATAACCTAGATTCTCTGTTATCTTCTAGGAGTTTATAGTTTTATGTTTTACATTTAGGTCTATGATCCACTTTGAGCTAATATTTTGATAAGGATGTAGAATTCTTACCTAGATTCTTTCTTTTTCTTTTTGCTTGTGAATGTTCACTTATTTAGTATGGCTTGCTGAGAAGACTATCCTTTCTCCATTCAATTGTTTTTGCTTCTTTGTCAAAGACCAGCTGACTGTATTTCTTGTGAGTTTATCTCTGGGTTCTCCATTTTGTTCCATCAATCTGTTTGTTGATTCTTTCACCAATATCACACTGTTGACTACTGTAGTTTTATAATAAGTCTTGAAGTCCAGTAGTCCTAAGATTTTGTTATTCTCCTTTGATGTTGTCTTGGCTATTCTGGGTCTTTTTTTTTTTTTTTTCTGTATAAACTTTAGGATCAGTTTGTTGATATTCATAATATCAGTTTGTCAATACCACTGAGATTCTATCATGATTGCATAGAATCTATAGATAAAGAATTGACATGCTAACAATTTGGAGCCTGCCTACTCACGAACATACAATAGATTATATCTTAGATTTATATCTAAGTCTTTCCTTTTTTGGTGCTAATGTAAATAGTCTTGCATTTTTTATTTTATTCATTCCAATTATCATTGCTGGAACATAGAGCAGCTTACTTTTACATATTAACCTTGTGTCCTGTAACCTTGCTATAATCACTGATTAGTTTTAGGAGGTTTTTCTTGATTCTTTATAATTTTCTAAATAGATGACCATATCATGTACAAAGACAGTTTTATTTCTTTCTTTCCAATGGGTATGTCTTTTCTTCCTTTTCTTATCTTATTCATTAACTAATACTTCCAGTACAATGTCGAACAAGTGTGCTGAGGGGGCATCCTTGCCTTGTTTCTTTATCTTAGTGGGTAAGCTTTTTGTGACTCAACATTAAATATGAGGTTATGAGTAGGTTTAATTGTAGATATTCTTTATCAAGTTGAGGAAGTTTTTCTTTATTCCTAGTTTGCTGAGAGATTTTACCATAAATAGTTGTTGGATTTTGTCGAATGATTTTCTGTTATCTATTGAGTTTCTTTCTTGTTTATCTTATTGATGTGTGAATTATATCAGTTCAGTTCAGTTCAGTTGCTCAGTCTTGTCTGACTCTTTGTGACCCCATGAATTGCAGCACGCCAGGCCTCCCTATCCATCACCAATTCCCGGAGTTTACCCAAACCCATGTCCATCGAGTCGGTGACGCCATCCAGCCATCTCATCCTCTGTCATCCCCTTCAATCTATCTTCAAATGTTAAACCAGTTTTGCTTACCTAGAATGAGTCCCACTTGGTCATGGGGTATAATTCTTTTTATGCACTGTTAATTTGACTTGGTAATGTTTTCAAATTCTATGAAATTTTTTTAGAAATCTTTAATAATACTTTAAACTTTGTAGTGTATGTGTGCATGTAAAAAAATTTGAGGTCTTAGACTCTCAAAAAGGCTTTGGTTGGAGTAAAAAACAACAAGAAACTCTGCAGAACAAGAAACCCAAGTATAAGTTTCTACACTTTGGAACAACAGAATTCATTTTGGTATTTTAAAAAGGTAAACTTGATCTAGTCAATGAATATTTATTCAGTCTCTCTTTTGGATTCTGAACTGGGAAAACAGATGGTTGCCTGGAGTTCAGTCCATGCTGGAAGAACTTCATGTAGACAGATTAAGTAGAATGATGGAGACACATACACATACACAGAGTTCTGAGCTCACAGCAGGACAGACAAACTGTACCTAATGCAATAAGAAAAGACTTCACAAAAGTACTGGCATCTATGGTCAACTATGAAATTGCATATATAATCTATTATCAAAGAAGAGTTGGAAAGACATTTCCAATACAAGAAACAACATAAGAAAACAATGTAGTGTGAAAATTCAGGTGGTGTGATTGGTGGGTGTACAAAATGAGTGAGAAGCATATGAGCAAAGGCTAGATGTCACACTGAGGGTCGGTGGTAAGGAAATCTGCAGTACCTTGCTAGAGAATTTGATGAGGAATGTATGGATGTGAGAGTTGGTCTATAAGGAAAGCTGAGCACTGAAGAATTGATGCTTTTGAACTGTGGTATTGGAGAAGACTCTTGAAAGTCCCTTGGACTGCAAGGAGATCCAACCAGTCCATTCTAAAGGAGATCAGTCCTGGGTGTTCATTGGAAGGTCTGATGTTGAAGCTGAAACTCCAATATTTTGGCCACTTGATCCAAAGAGCTGACTCATTTAAAAAGACCCTGACGCTGGGAAAGATTGAGGGCAGGAGGAGAAGGGGACCACAGAGATGAGATGGTTGAATGGCATCACCAACTCAATGGACATGAGTTTGGGTAAACTCTGGGAATTGGTGATGGACAGGGAAGCCTGGTGTGCTGTGGTTCATGGGGTTACAAAGAGTCAGACACTATACTGAGTGACTGAACTGAACTGAACTGAGTGATGAGGAGTCTTTAAAACTCTTAAGTTGAAACATTTTTTCCTGTTATTGTATCAATGCAAATAAAGTTTTGCTCATAAGAGAATATGATATGTACTGAACTGACTAGCAATACTTAGAAAGTCATTTTTGTTTGGAAATAGTCCAAACCAATAGTGAAACCACAATTCACCAACAGTTGTGCTACCCACATTCTCTTCTCTCTTCAGACAACATCTTCTTCTGTTTCATTTTTTATAGATTCTTTTGTGTGAGTGTGTTATGGGCAGAATTTCTGCCTCCTCTGCATCATTATCACTGATTCTTATGGTTAAATTAATATTTAGAGAATCTTCATGTCATTTCACTGGACATTCAATGGCATGCTTTGCTCCAGAGATGTACTTTTTGAAACTTAAGTAAAACTTAAGTGTTCATTTTGAAATTCAAGTGAAGTAAATACTTCAAATATTAGGATTCTATTTAGTAGATTTCTATAATATACAGAAATATTTTCATGTTAGAATCTGAATCTGATTTTCCTGTTTGTATATGTGCACAGATTGTACTTGCAATCAGAAAAATAAGTTTATTCTTCAGCATTTGGGACACAGTGGAAATGTTTCATGCATGGGAGACATTTCTTACAAAGGAGAATCAGACAATATTAAGACTGGAAAAGTCTGTACAAAATGCTTAGTAAAATTATCTCAGCTTGTAAAGGAGGTTTTCAAGCAAGTAACCAGCCTAATGTTACAGAATAAATTTTTTGGTGTTTTATAAACGATAGACCAAGCCTTAAGTTTTATTTTGAGATAACTGTATATTCTATTATTAAGGCAATTAGTATTTCTAATCATTACTAGGTTTTAACAGCTCTTTCTTTTCAAGGACCAACAATACAAGTGCTAACTCCAAGCTAAGAATCGATGACCATGATTTTTATTGCTAAGATTTTTAACGAGACTATAGATGTTTTTTATGAGTTACCTGACCTAGTAGCTCTTTCTGATACAAAATCAAATGAAATGAAACCCCAAATTTGCAAGTCAAAATGATGAAAAAAATTTGAGTTACATTTTGCCATTTCATAATTACAAAGGAGTATCTGCACTGAATTTTCAGGTTTTAAAAACTGCTTTTTCTTTAACATATAATATATCATCATTCTACAAAATACTGGGACAGTAATACAGTCAATAAAGTGCAACCAAATTTTATGTAGAATGGTGAAAAATTTTCATGTTTACTCCTGAAATTAGTTGATCTATAATGTGTACTTTACAATTAGAAGAAAGTAACAATGCATTTTTATGCAGAGCAGATGATTTCAGATAAAATCTGCAACTTTATTTTTAGAGTATTTTAGCTTAATTTTTTTATGACAGGATAAATTTATTTATCCATTAATTTATGACAGGATATGACATACCAATTGATTTTAAGTAGTTTTATTCAAGATAGTGTATAGTATATGCCTACTTTTTTCCCCTCTGAATTGGCTTTTGGTAGAAAATAAATTTATACATAAAAGAAAAAATTCAATAAAGAAGGGATAAAAACAATCTCTGTTCTGGCTACTTAGGTTTGTAGCATAGCAGCTTATAATATACTTTCTATTAAAAATCCCTAAAGGAAAAAAGAGAACAAACTCATAGGTTGTTTCAGGAAAAAAGTAGGAGTGAAAGCAAATATCAATAGAAAAGAGAGACAAAATTAGCAGCTTAATATTCTTGAGCTTGTGAGGAGGTATTTTCTTGGTATGTTATAAGGTAAACACTACAAAGCATTTCCTCAGTTTTTTATACACTCTAGTGCAGGGAGTTGGACTGTGAAAAAGGCTGAGCGCCGAAGAACTGATGCTTTTGAACTGTGGTGTTGGAAAAGACTCTTGAAAGTCCCTTGGACTGCAAGGAGATCCAACCAGTCCATTCTAAAGGAGATCAGTCCTGGGTGTTCATTGGAAGGACTGATGCTGAAGCTGAAACTCCAATACTTTGGCCACCTCATGTGAAGAGTTGACTCATTGGAAAAGAGTCTGATGCTGGGAGGGATTGGGGGCAGGAGGAGAAGGGGACAACAGAGGATGAGATGGCTGGATGGCATCACCAACTCGATGGACATGAGTTGAGTGAACTCTGGGAGTTGTTGATAGACAGGGAGGCCTGGCATGCTGTGATTCATGGGATCGTAAAGAGTTGGACACGACTGAGCAACTGAACTGAACTGTACTGAGTGCAGTCAAGGAACAA
This sequence comes from Oryx dammah, assembly GCF_014754425.2. Classification (NCBI taxonomy): domain Eukaryota; kingdom Metazoa; phylum Chordata; class Mammalia; order Artiodactyla; family Bovidae; genus Oryx; species Oryx dammah. The sequence goes on along the minus strand of NW_024070188.1, from coordinate 15,609,070 downwards.
ACAGAAGTCAATTTTTCTCTCTGGAGAACAAAACTGTAATCTTCAAATATCTATACTAAATAATTAAAAATAGTTTCTACTGACCAAATCCTGGGGCTAGTGATCAAAATTCTCCATGAGTAAAAATAAGATTTGTAAGAGAAATTTTATTATAAAGAGGATGAGAATGGTCTTTTACAGATTTATGGATTTCCTAAAGAACCATAAACTTAATATTAAGATATAGATGATGATGAAAAATGTACACTTTAAATTGCTTTAAAATTATTAAATTATATTAAGTATTGCCAAAAGAAATCTGAAGTGCATTGCCATTAAATTCAGAAAGTGTATGACAACTTTTCTTCATATTTCAATTTGATTTGACTGGGCTCTAGAATGGTATATAACTACATCCCATTTGTTTACATAGAGATTGTTGGACCTTAAATCAAGACAAAGTTCCATAATTATAAGATAGATGTAGTAAGAGTATATGCTTGATGTAAAAAGTTTGTTGTTTTTAGGAGCCTAAAAGATGGATACAATTTCCATTAGGAAAGTACTTTGATGAATAATGGAAGGGGTAAAGTATAGACAGAGTCTTCCAGACCAGAGGTCGAGCCCTGGTCTCCTGCATTGCGGGCAGACGCTTTACAGTCTGAGCCACCAGGAAGCCACCATAGACAGAGGAGGACACGTTATCCCTGGATACACTGTCTGTTTTGGTAATGTCAGGTGACTTAATTTGGCTTATCTAACAGCTAGTTCCTCTGAGTCCAGAGTTAGAAAGGTAAGCTGGTGGTAAAAGCGGTGATCCTAGTAATAAAGTGCATGGAGAGGTTCTTGGGATAATCTTACAGTGTTAGTGTGCTTCTCCATGAAATGCCCATAGTCTCTAAGCAAAGGAATGAAAAAGATAGGCACCTAGGTCACATTAGGCAGAGAAGTGGCTCATTTTCATAGCCAAAAAGCAGAATTATGCAAAATGAAAACTGGAATGTGGACATTACACTATATTTCTCTGTGTGACTTTAACTTGACTATAGAATATCCTAAGGCTTCCCTGGTGGCTCAGTGGTAAAGAATCTGCCAGCCAATGTAGGAAACGTGGGTTCAATCTCAGAGTTGGGAAGATTCCCTGGAGTAGGAAATGGTAATCCACTTCAGTATTCTTTCCTGGGAAAACTCCATGGACAGAGGAGCCTGGCAGGCTACAGTCCATGGGCAGGGGGGTTGGGGGGGGTGGGGCAAGGAGTCAGACATCACTTAGCAACTAAACAAAAACAAAAATGGTGAAAGAGAAGGGATGAGAAAGGAATTGCCATTCATGAGGTCAAACGACTGTGAGAACATTCTAAAAGTATTAAAACAAGAGTAAGAAATGGTCAAATATGTGAGCAAATGAGATAGTGCAAAATTAAAAAAAATCCTGTTGAAAATATACAAAATATGTAAGCAAGCAGAGTACGCTCACTTTTACAGATGATTCATGAGCTTTGTGTATAGACCATCTTTTCCCCGAAGCCCACTCCATACTCCTCACACCCATTCCCAGCGCCTAGTCTGTTGTGGGCGCTCAATAAATATTAAACAACCAAAGCACAAACTAATGTCAAAAGTTTGAAATTCACAGGAATCAATAGTGTTATTATTATCATTTAACATTTATTGAGGGTCAACAGCATGACTTAGTCCACATGTGAAAATAGGTTATTTTATCACACACATTAAGCAAATAATTAAATACAGTATGTATCAACGACACTTTCAGTTTTACTCCATTGATCTTAAATGCAAAATTGTTTGTTTCTTTATAATGTTGACACATCATGAATTATAAACATTTATTATTTAAATAAATAAGTTTCTCTCAGAGAAATCATTACTGTTAGGTATTATTAACATTCACTTGAAAGTATGGGATCAATCTACAACAAATACATGTCACAGGTTCTCAACAGACCAGTTCATTTACAAAGAATAGAAGAGAATCTGAAAAGTGTCTGAGCACAGTGACAAATACACAAAGCATGTAAATAGCAATTGGGTTTCACTTGCTTCTGCGACAGTTTAAAACACTAATACAATGATGTGGGATACCACTGTTTACAAAATAGCAAAAAGCCAAAGAAAGACAAAAACTCAAGTGGACACAAATTACTATACTTACAAATTTAGAAATATTTCTTCATTTTAAGCAAAATACATTTTTTTATTACAGGAAATGAACTGCATTTGATGTATTTATGATCCACATTCTCTAATTTTACCCTTAATAAAATTACTGTTTTCAAACTTATTCTTGGTGGTTAATAGGCACTTAAATTCTATTTAATCATTTTTCATGAATATTTTTGTCATGTTTGTACTTAAGTAGATTTTGAAGTGATTTTTAATTGTTAAGAGGATGGAAAACTATACTGAATACTTCTGTAATGAAATTTTCAGCTTAATTTTGGGATACTAAATTTTCCAACTTTATAAAGTATGTTTTCCCTTAACATTTGAGACTTAGAATCTTAGAAATAAGTCTTTCTAGACCAGCCTTCTCCTAGAGATTTTATATTCTGATATAAGGGACATACTGCTTGAAAACTTCAGTGAATATAAGTTTTTTTTATAATTCAAAGGAGTGGAAGATCAGCTAATTCGGCTCTATAATTGTAAAACCACAAAAAATAAGCATAAGGCCTAATGTTGCTATGTTTACACTTATACCTCACTGGGCAATTACTAAATTTTCTCTTTCATTTTAAGTTTTTTTTTAAAATTCACAATACACAAAGTACAATTGCTAAGATGTAATTTATTAAAAATTTTTATTCGTATGATGATTCACCACAAGCAGTTTTGTTACGTAAGAATACCTTCTACAAAGATCATAATAATGATGTAATTAATGATCAATTAATATTTAGTTGGGCTCCCAGGAGGTGCTAGTGGTTAAGAATCTCCCTACCAATGCAGGTAATGCAAGAGAGAAATGGCACCCCACTCCAGTATTCTTACCTGGAAAATTCCATGGACAGAGGAGCCTGGTGGGCTACAGTCCATGGGAATGCAAAGAGTCAGTCATGACAGCATAGCACAGCAGCAGCAGATTTAATTATTAATTTCACCTAGAGTTTTTACTCTAAAATGAGGGTAGTTGGATAAGTTAATCAGTTATCTTCTGGTTTCTCAGATATTTGGCAACTTTTGCTTCAGAAATCACATGTGATTTACTAAAATATCATAATTTTACAGCATTAGAGATACAGATTATTGAAATCTGCATCACCTAACATTCCTTTCTTCAGCAATCCCTCTATGTTTTATTCAACCCACAAGTATTTATTGAATACTTCCTACATGCCAGCACTGTTAGAGTCCCTTAGAACAAATTCTTAAAGAAAGCTTTAAGTGATATCACGCACAGGTATGAATGAAAGAAAAAGAAAGATGATATGTGAGTGATTTGATTTATTACTCTTTTCTTCACCTTTTCACTGTTAGATTGAAATCACTTAGAAGGAAGAAAATTAGAAACAAGGAGATGCTGGGACTCCAATCTACCACTCATATCATTAAAGTTAATTGTCTTGACTGGTCTCCAGCCCTGCCCTGGTAAGTAAGACATCACTGAATGCTTCCTGAGAGTGACTGCTTTGATCTTCTGGATAGCAACAAGCAAATATTATCAAAGATTTTCTTCTGAGAGAAAGCAAGATTAAAAAAGAGAGAGGGAAATTGGAGTTAGGGAGACAGGTCAATTTTGAAAAGTAATACCAAGGAGAAAAAAGTACACTAAATATGAAAAATTAAATATCAAACAATAAATAAATCAAGCTTAATGAAATGTGCATTAACCAAGCTTAATAAAATGAAATAAACCAAGCTTAATGAAATGAAATGAAGTTATACTGAAGTGGTTTCCCTGGTGGCTCAGTGGTAAAGAATCCACCTGCAATGCAGGAGATGCAGGTTCAATCCCTGGGTCAGGAAGTTCTGCTGGGGTAGGAAACGGCAGCCCACACCAGTATTCTTGCCTGGAAAATCCCATGGATAAAGGAGCCAGACCGACTACAATCCATGGCGTCACAAAGAGTCGGACATGACTTAGTGACTAAATCACCAATGAAATGTGATGTATTTTTCTAGATATAATATACAATAAATATAAAGACAAATCCTCATATAGTAGAGTGTGTTGTGATGTTCTATCTTTGGCATTCCTTGGCTCTCACTATAAGGACAGCAACATATACTATGGAAAATATTTGTGTCTCCTGATGCTTCTAGGTAACTGCTTTATAAACAAAAAGAAATTGCTAATGGTGTTTGTGGTGTGTGTGCATGTGTGTATCTTTAAAGTGGGGAGATTTATAAAGATTTTCTTAACACTCAAAATTCTGGTCTAGCCAAAGTATGATCTTTATGAGAAGAACAACTGAAAACCACGTCATCCCTCAATGAACTACAGATAAAATTAGAGGTATACTTTTAGACTTTTGCAAAAGTTAAATTAACTAAATTTCTAATTCTTACGTAATATGAGGTTCCGTTTACTAAATTACATTAACGTAAAATGTTTTCACCTATCACTATATGAATTTTCCATAGCATAAAATTTAGCTTAATCAATGCTTCCCAGCAATTATAATGCAGAATAGGTCCAGAGGTTCAATATACACAATTTTACATAGATCAAAAAGTGTATTTGAAACCTATTAAGAATTATGAGTAAAAGTTTGTCCCTAGTAGAGTTTTTAAGTTCAAATTTAAATTAATGAAAATAACTCTTTATAAACCATTTAATTGTACTTCAATGCATTATGAACTAGTTTTAGATTACTTATACTTCTAAATATAACTAAAATCAATTTAAAGAAGAGAACTACACAATAGTCAAATATCATCTCAGGAATAAATATTAGAATATTATGATGAAATCTGTAGAATGTAAGTGATTTATTCTCACATAAATTTCTTAATTTATTAAAATCACAAAATATATTTTTCATATAAATTATTTGTCATAAATATACCATCACAAAAACATTCAAGTTATCCAAATACCCTATTTTGTATGATCTGTGTAGTTAAAAAATATGAAGTCATTGGTTTATAATATTTAAAACTGAAATGATTTACTGAATCAATATTAAAAAGTCATTAAAAGACTCATTTTTATATAAGCCAAGTGCGTAAGTGTTTATAAAATAAAATGTATTTAGTAAAAGAATGAATTATAAAATCATCCGAAGGAGTAAATTCATATCTCTAAAAGCCATTTCCAGTCTCTGAACTTTCTGAGGCAACATTATATAATTAATGAAACTGACACCAACATGAAGGTAAAAAGAAATAAAACAATGTGCGTTGAAATCAGTTATATGTTAGGTATTATTATTAGTGTGGCCATTTTATATTCCAGTCAGTCTTCTCTTAATTTTCTGTGGTTATAAAAACAATTTGCAAATGCCATAAAATGAGCAGCCCATACCTTTATACTAGAGAGGAGAAAAACTATGAAGCTTAATGAAAGCAAAGTGATTTGATTCTCACTTATACTGAAGTGGATTTCATAAGAAAAAAGGGCTAGTAAATCCTAAATACTTAACTAGGAGTTTACATTTTTTTCATATCCTTTCACATGTATTTTGAACTCCACATCTTGTCAGACAGGAAGGTCAAGTATAATTAACCCTGTTTTTTAGAGAAGAAATTTAGGCTCAGAACCTTGTCAAAGTCAACAAGTTGAGACTGGGATCCATGCTCCTACACCTCAACTTTATATTTCAGAGACTAATGTATCCACCTCAAAAAGAGGCTGACAGAAACATTCAACTGAACTCTAAAAGCCGAGGTAATCTGCAGAAACCAAAATAAATTTGAAAACTTTTTCAATGTGATCTAATGTGATTTTTATTTTGAAAAGCCAAAGGAAATCAATCCTTGACTAATTTTTTAAATTAGTCATTCCTTAACTTAGTTTACTTATCTGAAGTGTGAAAGTTTGAATGATTTTCTTAATATATTTATATAAAAATATCTAAATTTCTGATATTAGGAATTTGTCTCTAAGAGGAGAAATTATTTTCATTTTATTCTTGACAAAATTATGCTAGTTCTAACCTCATCTACTGATTATAATTAATAGTAAATATTATAATATTATAATGCATTAAAAGCCAAAGGATTGAGGGAACAACAATTAAAATTATTAGCAATGTGAACTCTAAGAGAAGGCACAACATCAGCTCAAATGCTTTTACTCTACTATGCTGTAGTATTTTCCTCAAGCATATTCTAGAGTGATATATTTATTATATAGCTGCATAAGTAAAAAGAAAATGCATTATTTATAGCATTGTGATATATAACACTGAAATTTTAGACGTCTTGGGAGAATCAATTGCTGAAGTTGTAATACAGACTCAAGTAATTTACTTGTATTGCTGGTGTTTCACTTTGTTTTAACATACTAGTTTTCAAGCTGTAGAAATTGTTCTTGCATAACAGAATTCTGTCATCGCTGTTCTTTAAACTATGATCAGTCAGGTGGTGTTAAAACCACAAATCACACAGGAAAAAATGTCTATCAATTGGCCTGAAAATCTTCCTCATTCCCAACAATCTTCAGCATTTTTCTTGATGTAATTAAGCAGTTTGTGGAGCTTTCCTGTTCTGAACTTACACTCAGAGTTTAGTTATAACAAAGAATAAAAACCCAGATTGCCACCTCACATTCTCCCTGGCAGAGAGAAACACACAAGGACAGTGATAGAGAGCAATCGATTTAAAGGTTATTGTCGTCCGCCTGTCTGAATCCAGTGCTTTCCTCCTCACGTTGTTGTCTTTCTAAAGAAGATAATGTCAACCTCCTTCATTATTTTTTACCTTGCTCCACTGTCTTGGTTGTTTTCTCTTCCTTCTTTCCAGGTACAGCTGCAAAGCAGAGATAAGGTTTAAATAAAAGTTCCAATGGAAATGCTGCTTCTGCACAAAAAGGCATTTTGTAACTCATTCAATGCCAAAGATTTCTTCTAAACAGGCTATTTTAAAGCTTTTTCAATACCTCTCATTTCTCTATAATTCAACAGAAACCTACTATTATAAGTCTACTCTTAAAGAATTAGAGAAATAAAAATAATTCCTTGCCCTCTTCTTACTAGTTTTTACATACTGTTGCCCCCCTTATTCTTTTACATGTTGCTTTGATAAACAAGCTCTGTGAAGAGTTCTGCTTGACAGGATTATGATTAATAGACTTACATTCCAGGTTATTGCTGGAACCTCTTGGCATCTTGAAAATGTCAACTAGGTGCTCCTTTAAATTCATGCTTAATATCACTTAATCAGCTCAAAGGACAGAGTAGTCATGCTTGAGATTTGCTTAAATATTAAATGAAGTCATCACAAGTAACCAAAAAAAAAAAAAGTATCACTTTGGCACTGTTTCTGATGAACTACTGAGATTTTATTGCTGTTGGTGGAGCAGTAAAATTATCTGATTACCTGTTTATACATCCAAGAAATACAGTTCAGACAAAGTCAATGTACTGAAATAACTGATTAAAGCAAGGATCTTCAGAGGACATTGGCAACTATTAGAAGGATGAATGGGAAACTGAATATTGCCATCATACCCAAAAGTACCCTCAAGAGCTGCACAGGGAAAACTGCAACTTTGAAGCGAAAATGTGATTGTCACCAACTTAACACACTGGTGAAACTTAGAACCACTCATTCATAATGGGACACCCAGATATTTTGTGCTTCTAATGACATGCAGTATGATATACAACAGTTATCACCTCTGAAATATCCTTGCCAAAGCATTCAAATGGAATCAAATTAAGCCAAAGATATAGTTTAATCAAATGTTGGATATAAAGAACATACTAAAAATATTCTGAAGAAATAATTATAGAAAACCTAAAGTGTCTTCAGTGTAAATGATCATGATCTTTTCAAAAAGTTAATGATATTAACTAGAGCAAAAAAGAGGGAAAAGTTTTATATAAAACTTGCTAAATTCACTCAGTTGTAATAGTTCATCTGTAGATTCTTTAGAAATTTTCAAAAAAAATTTAAAAAGGATTTTTCAAATAGAAAATTTCACCTGTGAATAAAGTTTTATTTTTAATTTTTTTAAAATTTCTGTACAAATTACTTCTTTTTATCACTTAATTGCAAGGGATGGAATACCCAGTATAACGTTTAATATAAGTGCTGATAGCAGACATCCTTGTCTTTTCCAATTCCCAGTGAGAAATCTTTCCATTTTCTCCAATGAGTATAATATTTGTTAATAGTTTTTTGTATATATATTCTCAGAATAGGGAAGTTTCTTTGTACATTAGTATGAAATGCATCATTTATGAAAAGTTCAATTTCCCTTTATATTATTATGGTTAATTATGTTGATTTTTGAAATTGCATTCAAGAAATAAAACCAACTTGGTTGCATGTTGTCTTCTGCATGTAATATCAGACTTTTTATTGTTGTTCAGTTGCTAAATCCTATCCAATTCTTTGTGACTCCATGGACTGCAGAACACAGGCTTCCTTGTCCTTCCCCATCTCCTGTAGCTTGCTCAAACTCATGTCCATTGAATCAGTGATGCCATCCAACCATCTCATCATCTGTCACCCCCATCACCTCCTGCCTTCAATCTTTCCTAGCATCAGGGTCTTTTCTAATGAGCCAGCTCTTTGCATCAGGTGGCCAAAGTATCGGAGCTTCAACTTCAGCATCAGTCCTTCCAATGAATATTCAAGAGTGATTTCCTTTAGAATTGACTGGTTTGATCTTGCAGTCCCAGGGACTCTCAAGAGTCTTCTCCACACCACAGTTCAAAAGCATCAGTTCTTCCTTACTCAGCCTTCTTAATGGTCCAACTCACATTCAGACTTGACTACTGGAAAAAACATAGCTTTGACCATACGGACCTTTGTTGGCAAAGTAATGTCTCTGCTTTTTAATATGCTATCTAGGTTTGTCATAGCTTTTCTTCCAAGGAGTAAGTGTCTTTTAATTTCATGGCTGCAGTCACTATCTGCAGTGATTTTTGAGCTCAGGAAAATAAACTCCATCACTGCTTCCATTTTTTCCCAATCTATTTGCCATAACAGAATGGGGCTGGATGCCATGATCTTAGTTTTTTGAATGCTGAATTTTAAGCCAGCTTTTTCACTCTTCTCTTTCACTTTCATCAAGAGGCACTTTAGTTCCTTTTTGCTTTCTGCCATAAGGGTGGTGTCCTCTGCATATCTGAGGTTATTGACATTTTACTGGCAATCTTGATTCGGGCTTAAACTTTATCCAATTCAGCATTTTGCATGATGTATTCTGCACATAAGTTAAGCAAGCAGGGTGACGGTATATAGCCTGGACGTACTCCTTTCCCAATTTGGAACCAGTCTGTTTTTCTATGTCCGGTTCCAACTGTTGCTTATTGACCTGCATACAGGTTTCTCAGGAGGAAGATAAGGTGGTCTGGTATTCCCATCTCTTGAAGAATTTCCCACAATTTGTTGTGATTCACACAGTCATATGCTTTAGCATAGTAAATAAAGCAGAAGTAGATGTTTTTTGGAACTCTCTTGCTTTTTCTTTGATCCATCATCAGATGTTGGCAATTTGACCACTGGTTCCTCTGTCTTTTCTAAATCCAGATCGAACATACTGAAGTTCACGGTACACATACTGCTGAGGACTACCTTGGAGAATTTTGAGCATTACTTTGCTAGTGTGTGAAATGAGTATAATTCTGCAGTAGCTTGAACATTCTTTGGCATTGATTTTCTTTGGGATTGGAATGAAAACTGACCATTTCCAGTTTGGTGGCCACTACTTAGTTTTGCAAATTTGCTGGCATATTAAGTGCAGCACTTTCAAAGCATCATCTTTTAGGATTTGATAATAGCTCAGCTGGAATTCCATCACATCCATTAGCTTTGTTCATAGTGATGCTTCCTAAGGCCCACTTGACTTCACATTCCAGGATGCCTGGCTCTAGATGAGTGATCACACCATTTGGATCAAACCATTCATTTTGATCAACATTTGGAGGTGTCTATTTTAGGGAAAAAAGTAGATTTGTGCTGGACACCTTCAGAGATTCCAGGTACTAAGGAAACAAAGCAGCTACCATTATTATACAGTAATGCTTTGATTATGGACAGACAGTCCTGAAATGAACTGTGAGATGGAGAGTTGGTTTTCTATAGTTTCAGGTTGGTTTTCTTTTTATTTACTTTCAGTTCAGTCATTCAGTCGTGTCCGACTCTTTGCGACCCCATGAATTGCAGCACACCAGGCCTCCCTGTCCATCACCAACTCCCGGAGTTCACTCAGATTCATGCCCTTTGAGTCAGTGATGCCATCCAGCCATCTCATCCTCTGTCGTCCCCTTTTCCTCCTGCCCCCAATCCCTCCCAGCACTAGAGTCTTTTCCAATGAGTCAACTCTTCGCATGAGGTGGCCAAAGTACTAGAGTTTCAGCTTTAGCATCATTCCTTCCAAAGCATATCCAGGGTTGATCTCCTTCAGAATGGACTGGTTGGATCTCCTTGCAGTCCAAGGGACTCTCAAGAGTCTTCTCCAACACCACAGTTCAAAAGCATCAATTCTTCGGCACTCAGCTTTCTTCACAGTCCAACTCTCACATCCATACATGACCACTGGAAAAACCATAGCCTTGACTAGACAGACCTTTGTTGGCAAAGTAATGTCTCTGCTTTTCAATATGCTATCTAGGTTGGTCATAACTTCTCTTCCAAGGAGCAAGCATCTATTAATTTTCTAAAGCAAAAGTCTGAGTATCATTCTTATACTTACAATTCTTCATGGACTCCCTAGTGCTCATAAGATAGAGCTGAACATTAAAATCAGGCCCCCTTACAGCATTATTAGCACAAGTTGTATTTATTCATATTGTATTCTTGAGACTTTTATTACTTTTCATAGACATCATGCAGTTTCCCTCTGCTTTGCCTTCCTCTGTTACCTAGGCCCAAGATACTCTTTCAACTAATTATTATATAACAAAAGTCTACCTGTTATTTAGGGCTTAAATTTAAAGTCACCTTTTACAGCAAATCTTTTGCTTTTCCTCAAGTAAAAATAATTTTTAAACTCCTATGGCTCTTTATCTCTATTTATCTATTTGCCCTGTTGCCTTTCAAACATTAACTATGGTCATATGGAAAACATTTAGCTGAAAGCAAAAAAAATAAATGAGGCCTAAATAACTCATGGAGTAGATTCATATATTCATGATTTTAATTGTTCAAGTAATATCTGTATATTTCCTTAAGTTTTCACATAGTGTATGATCCACAAGTATATGTTGAATGAAAGTGAAAAGTATTTGAAAACTTCAAAACAAATATAAAACAGTAAGATAATTATCATATTGATGATTTAATACTATATATCGCCAAATAAAATTTGCCTTAAAAGCAAGCTTAAGATTAAACAATTTATACTAGATATAAACTGGCACACTGTGATCAATTTAAAATATTTAATTATTTTTCTAACTTTGAACATTTAAAATGATTGTAAAATCAGTAATTTCCACTTAACACTGTAACACAGTTCCTAGTTCAAGCCTCAATGTAGAATAATAAAGTCCAGCTTCTTAAAAACAAAGAAAGCCCAAAAGAGACTGGGGGCTGGTTACTATATGTATGATGAAGCAACATATATTTCACGTGTGATTAATCATCACTGATAAGGAGAAATGAAACTACCTGACAAATGAGAAGAGTCTCCTTTGAATGTTATTTGTCACTTGTCAAACTGGTTAAGTCCTACCTGAGTTTCAAAATGTTTATGATGGCTTTGGAAGGAACACTTGTTTCTGTTCATTTTCTACAGCTGCAAAGAAATCTAATATGTAGAGTCATATTTAAATTAATGATTGAGGTATGAGATCTAATTAACTAGAGGCAAAGTAAATAATGCCAATATTCTATTTTCATAAACAGGTTATTTACCTCCTTGCATTTCATTCTGAGCCTAGCAATCAGTTCTAATTAATCCCAACCAAAATGTTTGGCCTTACTCTAAACTCAGAGATCATTCTTGGTTGAATATTTCAGTGAATTCACTAAATTAAGATTCAATATTAATTCAGCATGTCTGTTTACTCTAATGGGACTTGACTAACTCCATATTATGTGTGCTCATATTTCTACCCTAAATATCCAGGCTCCAAGTGATTCAGAGTCTATGCATGGGTCAGCTACTAGTTTTCGAATCTTTCCTTTTTAACTCTGTGTCCAGACTGTCCTGACAATCAAAGATTTCTTGAAGCTCAATATGTGAAATCTAATTCCAGATAAAATCCATATAACTGCTACTTGGACATCCCACTGGTTTCATTCATGGCTGAAGATTCTGAATACAATTCTGCCTTCCTTCTGTTCTTGCTTCAGCAAATATAGATGTACTTACCATATAGTTACTTACTAGATCCATGTTCCCTGTATCCATGCCTAGATTATGACTTTCTCTGAATCTGTATTGAGACCCTTAGCCTTGTTATTGACACCATGGAATTATCCATTCTGAAGCACCCAGGTTTTACCCACACATTACACTTAATGCTGACAAGCAAAAGTGATTTTAGAATAAGACCTCATAAAAGAATGACATATATTAATATGGGCTTCCAATAAATTCAAGGCTCTACCACTTCTGGCAAATCGATACCTAGTAAAATATGTCGATGAAACAGGTATCATGGTCACTTATCGCAAAAATGACATCACAAATACCAGGTTACTAAGAAAAGAGCTATCTAGGAAACAGATTTTATTTCTATTTACTATAAATTCAGAATAATAAGTAGAATTATATTTGAAAAAGCAAACCCATTAAATAATTCAACTGGTTCTAATGAAGTATTATCTTACAGTACAGTTTATATTTCCTTTAAGTATCCTTTAATTTTTTGTCTTTCATCAGTATATACATGTGAATAGTAACTTGTACACTAATTTATATAACTAACATATTAATTTATAGTTTACTTGATTAATATATACATTTATCAATATATCCATGTATTCATTTATATAAATATATATAAAACTTAGGAATGTGGATATGTATCATATATATTTTATATCTCCCTATAGTCCTGATACATATTTTCCTAAAAAGCATATGCAATAAAGAGCTTTTAAGAAGAAAAATGTTAAGTCATTTTAGTGGCGTATATGGGAAAGGGTATATGTGTAGTGTTTGTATATGTGTGTGTGGAGGACAGGGTTGCTAAACTGTGTCTTGAGATTCTTACAAAGACACTGGCTATATTATTGATTTCATTTCTATTTATAAATTAAAATCACAAATTTCAAAATTATTCCAGTTTATTTTGAATGGAGAATATGTAAATTTTTCATCATACTGAATATTTTTAACATTTATTAATGTTCTTAAAGATATTCTTTAGAATGTCAACTAAGAGGAGTCAATATTCACATAATGGTTGCTTCTGATTAGATGTGACAAGAAAAATAGATTTAAAAACTTAAATTCCAAACTTCCTAATATGTTTCTTTTCAGGCAAGCATCCCAAGGAATGTAATTTCCAATTTTACACTATTCTTACATAAAGCGAACATTGTTCATGCAAGTTCTGCTAGTCAAAGTTCTGTTTGTTCAAACCCTAAACATATAAATCAGTGTACTAAGTTTGAATGCTCTCCAGATGATTGGAGCCTGTGGAGTTTACACAGTTGCATTTCTTCAATTTATTTTTAAAAACTAACTTAAAATTGGACTATAATTACTATCTTTAGTTTATGACCCTAAAAGAATAAAAACTTTTGGCATCAGAGTAGCAAAGACAAAGCCTTGTTAACATAGGTACTACAAATCTTGTGCAAAGTGACTTTGTTCCATATCAGTGAAATAGTAAAATCAATAAATAAGGCTCTTCTATATGCATAAAGAAGTTATAGTCATGACATCTTTTTCTTTAAGCTGCACTGACCTTTTTTCGATGAGGCAGAACCAACCTCTTCTTTGGTTTGTTCAGTCTCTGTAAATTCAGGTATTATAGAACAAGAAATGGATATTAGACATGCCAGGTCAATACCTTATAGTATTCGAAGTCAGACAAGACTAAAACTACCTAAAGGATAAAACATATGTGGCACCTAAGAGCAAAGCAAGCAGCAGAGAAAACTTACGCTTTAATGTGCTTGAATTTTTTTGTAACTAATTGTTAAATAATACAGAAATTCTCTTCCAAGATACAATCCTTGTGAAAAATGCATACCTTTCCAACCCCCTGTAAGCTTAAGTAATGCAATATCACCAAAGCCTTTGAAACCTCTTATTTGTCTTACTACTCATTGGCATACCTCTCTCTTCATCTCAATATCATTGCCCTAATTTCTGTATAAATCATTTCTTTATTTTTCTGTAGTTTTTTATTACATGAATTTATCTCCAAACAAAGGTAAAGCCATTATACACGGTTGAGTTATATTGTTTAGTGATAAAACTTTATATAAATTGAATTCTATTTTTTAATTCTTGTAATTGGCTTCCTTCAAAATGTGCTGAGATGCAGTGTTAAAATAGTTTAACAAGATGGCCTACTAGACTTTAACAGCTTCAGCACCTTTACTGGTCTACATAAAGAAACCAAAGGCAGAGTCAACAAGATTTTCCTTGAATCAAGAAAATGGTACTCAAGAGCAATTATCGTAAGAGCCAAATAACTAAATTTTCCCAAATAAGGCGATACATGTCATAGTCAGTTTATATATATATATTTTGCTTTGCTTCCAGGTACTCTCTGCAAAACCTTTGCCCTAGTTCCTACTAGTGGGGTCTCCCTCATGGTTTTGTCACTGCCCTATTTGATGCACTGTTTACTTATAGCTGTTTAACTCTTTACACAAGTCATTCTGATATGAGTAGCTGTAGTTGATTACTTTCACTGCTGTGTAGTGTATCCCACTGTATACACATTCTACATATTATGGACCCCTTCCCCTGCCAATGAACACTGGGTCCTGTCCGATTTTGTATTATTATAAATAATGCTGCTATGAATATTCCTGCACAGGAATCCTGGTGCAATGTGCAAGAATTTTCTTAGAAGTGAAAGTGCTAGGTCATAGCATGTGCTCTTGTTTGACTCCAAATAAATGCCATATTTTTCCAAAGATTTACATTCATACCAACAGTATATGTAAGACTTTCTATTGTTTCATAGCATAACCATCACCAGAATGAACATTTTCCTCCATTTTTGGTCAATTTGATATGTATAAAATAGTATTACTGTGATTTTAAGAAAATTTTCATTATTACTAACACACTAAATCTATTTTGATATATTTCCAGGCCATTTTGTGTCTTTCTTGTTTTATTTTTCATACTTGCTTATATCTTTTACTCATTTTTTTCTACCCACTATTCTATCAAGTTCTTTGTCCTTTTTTAGAGTGTTTTTTTCCACTACTAACCTCTAGTTACTAATATATGCTACAGGCATCTTTTCCACATATGTAGCTTGTCTTTTATCTCTTTGTGGTATCTATTGATTGGCTTTAATTTTAATATAATAAAATATATTAAACTTTTTATAACAAATTTGCATGTAATTTTTGAGATTCAACTATATTTCAAAATAATATAAAAATATATCTTCCTATACTTATTTAATGCCTTGTTTTGTTCAGTTCCTAAACCATCCAGAATGATATTCTGAAGTTGTACAAACTAAATCGCTCAGTTGTGTCCGACTCTTTGCAACCCCGTGGACTGTAGCTCGCCAGGCTCCTCTGTCCATGGGATTCTCTAAGCAAGAATACTGGAGTGGGTTGCCATTTCCTTCTCCAGGGAATCTTCCCGATCCAGGGATCAAACCCAGGTCTTCCTCATTGCAGGCAGACACTTTAACCTCTGAGCCACCAGGGAAGCCCTAGGAATAAATTATTTCTTTGCAATGAATACCAACTGCATCAGCAATACTCAAAAATAATCTCTCCATTCTCTGTTGAAATGGCTGGTTTTTCTTACATCAGATTTTGATCAAGTGGAATTGTTTTAGGTCTCTTTTGTTCCTGTCCTACTGGAAAACTTTAGATCTGCCCCAATATCATGCTACCCTTTAAAACACAATATCAAGAGATTGCTTTATTAATAAGACTCAAGTCACATAGCACTTGTCTCAATAGTCATACATTTTAGTGTTATTTTGCTGTACTCATTATACTTCCATAAAATTTATTTCTGATTTCCTCTTTGAAATTCTTTCCTTTTCTCCCTGCTGCCTTGTTCTAAACTGAACTCAGATTCTACTTCTGCTAGTACTCCTTTATCTAGCTTCGTTTTCTTTGAACCAAACTTGATGTATATTCTTAAGCTCCAAACCATGACATTTTCCAGTTTCAGGATAGCACCCAGGACACCAACTGTGGCTTTATAAGTAGGATTAAACAAGAAGCACATCTTGCCCTACAATCTAAATCTGTCCCAGGTCTATCACAGTCTAGTTTTTATGGTACTTAAATTCCCAAACCAGCACCTGGCATTGTATCAGTGCTATTTTAAGTTCAATCAGGCAGCATCATATGTGATTTGGGTAGTGATCATATAATTTATCATCCAAACTAAGCAGGTGAAAAGAGTTGCTAGTAATTATTATTCTGGAATAATACAATATACCCAGTCTGCTCTAAATGACTGAGATATAGTGTCATACAGGACATGCAACCTGTGGTATAGACACATATCACTGATATCAGATCTACTAGTTCAGGCCTATAGATCTTTTTCCCCAGCAATTTCCATGACAGAATATTTAAACTGAATAAAAAAGCCAGGTCACTTTCTAAGTAATTTTAAGCTGTTCCCAAATAGTCTTCTAGTATCATATCTTTGAATAAATTCAAAGGTACTTTGTTTTTAAATTCTGCATACTGGATATTCCTGGAAGATCATGACATATACTGGTAGATCAAGAGACAGATGTGTGTAGATGTGTGACTCACACAGGGAGGTATTGAAATGTAGTTAAGGTGATAAGCAGAGTCAGGCTTGGTGGCTGAGCATAACACAAAAATCTAGTGCGGTGCTAAAACCAAGAAATGAAAAATTCCTGATTGTTGTCATTTAATTCAAATTTAGACCTGCAATTAAAAATAACTAGACTTTGGCTCTGATCTGGTCTTTGGTATTTTTTTTTTACTCATAATTCAAACTGACCACAGGCTGGTCAAATACGCACAAGAAAACATTATCAAAGCCCTGCTGTCCTTGATAAGAGGAACAAAGCAATGTATGGCAGTACTTTACAAGGGTTTGAAGAATACTGGTCCTTGAAGAGTTCTTTGGGAAAAAGAGAGTGATGTCTAATGTATTTGCTAAGCACTGTCTACTATATTCCCTCTTGATCACCAAGAGTAGTATAAAAGATCTAAAAATCTACTTGTTTCATCCCCTTCCTTCTTGAAAATAACTAGTCATATCATCAACCCCTATACCATTATCCAATGTGGTGGTAAGGAGTTGAGGGAGAGGTGCAGTGGGCTGCAGGAAGGAGAACTGGGTGTGTTGAAGCATCTTTTTTAAACGCAGTATGATACTGGGAAAGGTCAATTTTCATTCCAATCCTAAAGAAAGGCAATGCCAAAGAATGTTCAAACTACTGCATAAGTGTACTAATTACACATGCTAGCAGGCTAAAGATCAAAATCCTTCAAGCTAGGCTTAAACAGTATGTGAACCAAGAACTTCCAGGTGTACAGCCAGATTTAGAGAAGGCAGAGGAACCAGAGATCAAAATGCCAACATTTTGCATTGTAGCAAAAAACAAGAGAATTGCAGAAAAACATTTACCTCTGCTACTTTGACTATGCTAAAGTCTTTGACTGTGTGGATCACAGCAAACTGTGGAAAATTCTTAAAGAGATGGGAATACTACCAACTTACCTGTTTCCTGAGAAATCTGTATGCAGGTCAGGAAAAAATGGTTAGAACCAGACATGGAACAATGGACTGGTTCAAAATTAGGAAAAGAATACGTCAAGGCTGTATATTGTCCCCCTGCTTATTTAACTTATATGCAGAGTACATCATGTGAAATGCTGGGCTGGAAGAAGCACAAACTGGAATCAAGATGGCTGTGAGAAATATTAATAACTTCAGATATGCAGAGGATACCACCCTATAGCAGAAAGTGAAGAGGAACTAAAGAGTCTCTTGATGAAGGTGAAAGAGGAGAATGAAAAGGGTGTTTAAAGCTGTTTAAAACAGCTGTTTAAAAGCTATTTAAAAATGTTTAAAACTCAACATTCAAAAAACAAAGATCATGGAATTAGGTCCCATCACTTATGGCAAAAATGGATGGGGAAACAATGGAAACAGTGACAGACTTTTTATTTTGGGCTCCAAAATCACTGCAGATGGCGTCAGGAACCATGAAATTAAAAGACCCTTGTTCCCTGGAAGAAAAGCTATGACCAACCTAGACAGCATATTAAAAAGCAGAGACATTACTTTGCCAACAAAGGTCCATCTAGTCAAAGCTATGGTTTATCCAGTAGTCATGTATGGATGTGAGAGTTGGAGCATAAAGACTGAGTGCTGGAGAATTGATGCTTTGAACTGTGGTGCTGGAGAAGACTCTTGAGAGTCCCTTGGACTTCAAGGGGATCAAACTAGTTGATCCTAAAGGAAATCAATCCTGAATATTCATTGACTGATGCTAAAGCTGAAGTTCCAATATTTTGGCCACCTGATGTGACGATCCAACTTATTGGAAAGGATCCTGATGCTGGAAAAGATTGAGGGCAAGAGGAGAAGAGAACAACAGAGGATGAGATAGTTGGATGGCATCATCAACTCAATGGAAATGAGTTTGAGCAAATTCTGGGAGATAGTGAAGGACAGGGAAGCCTGGTGTGCTGCAGTTCATGGAGTCACAAAGAGTCGGACTCAACTTAATGACTGAACAATAACAATTATAATGGAATCTTTATTGACCTGCAGAAATTGTAAATCTAGGTTTGGCATCTCTGTTGGTAAAAGGCACTCCTCCTCCATCCACATAATCACTGATGCATAACTTTACACGTGGAGGCAGTAAGTACCCTTCCGTAGTGCATGCTACATCACTGACCCTGAATGATTTCTCTTTTCTTCAAGCTCATGACACCATGAGAACATCCACCCTGTACTGATACGGCTCCAAACTAGTCTATGTCCTCCAGTGTTTTTCTTATACTAATTTTGGTTTCCTTAGGACCTAGAACAAATAATTCTACACCACAAATTCAATTCATATTATACTTATTTCCTTTAATTGAGTGCTGAAAACAAATTACCTTTTATTTTTTCCATAGATTTGCACTAGTCCTGTCAATCTCACCTTTCCTTGTTAATTCAATTATCCCATAAATAATTTATATTAAACTATAAATCTCAATTCCTCACTTGCTCTCATAATTTAAGATAATGTAAAATCATATCCTGAATATTCAGGTTACATACACAATACTATGTGCCCCATACTTTGTGAGTAACAGAAGGGATTTTCAATAGTATTTGTAATGTGATGACTTAGGCATTAAACTTATAAATAGCTCACCATATATAGAAGCTATGGAAATATTCTTCTGTTGTGTGGTTTCAAGATCAAAAAGAAAACAAAAACAAGTTCTTAGTTGGGGAAATGGATGGTCACATTGCTAGCAGAGATTTTAAATAATTTATGAATTGTTTTTAATTAACTTTTATACTGGGAGATAATGCCTATGTCAAGTTCAAATCATTCAACTATACAAGGAAATGGATATCAATTCTTTTGAGAGACTTTTATATTGAGTCTAAGATGATTTGGCAAGCTAAATTTGTTAATTTCCTGCAAAAGATGCTGATCTCTTCAAAACTTGATTGGATAGTGTTTCATAGATAGCAGAACTTACAGAATCTTTTTTTCATCACAAATGAGTATTTTTATCTAAATGTCACATTTTCCTAGGAAGAAAATGTTCATTTTCAGAGTAATCTCCAATCTAAAGTTCTGAACCACTGCAGCAAAATTATCAATTTTGTTTTATATATTTTCTTGATTATGCATTTCTACAGACTGAGTATTAGCATATGAAATACTCAGTAATATGAAGTTCTAATCAGCTTATATTCAACTAAAAATTTTCATGAAAACATAAGTGGAATTTTAGATTCATGTTACACCTTTCTTTAAGGTCTAAAATGTCTATGTAAACACTTTCAACTGTAATTTTTTAAAAAGACACCAAGCTACCCAACATTATATCTTCCATTTTTCTCTGATATATTCACCAATGACATACTCTGTCTCAAAAACCTGGCAGTAAATAAAACATGCATTCTCTTTTTGTACTAGTACTATCATTAATACTTATATAACTCTAAACCAAAAGGAAAATATAAACACATTTACACCATGCATAAAAATGTGGTTTATCTTAAATCTTATAGACAAAATTTAGAGAAGCTGAAAGAATATTTTTTTCTAAGCTCACACACCATTTTTCCTAAAATAATTGTCATTAATGACAACCTGTTAGATACTTCATCTAATTGAGAAATACCAACAAAGAAAAAAGAAAAAAGCATTTATTCTTTAGTGTATTGTCAAAGTTTCATAGACGCAAATGCCACAGTATGCTACAGCCACCAGTTGATAGTTATTAAAAACCTAAGGTTCAAGAGGGAGGGGGTATATGTATACTTATGTTATGACTGATACATGTTGATGTATAACAGAAATAAACAATATTGTAAAGCAATCATCCTTCAATTAAAAATATATAAATTTTAAAATTTTTGAGGATAAAAGCCTTAAAAAATTATGATATTGTAAGAGTAATAAATAAATAACATTGTAGGGAGCTTCATTCCATTAAATACACAATAACTTTCACTAGTAGACAAATTATGTTGCATCCTGGTTTGATCAAGTGATTAACCATTAGGAAAACTGTCTATTATGTTTAAAAAAACTGAAAAGATCACTTATCATTCTGCACAATGGGAAACAAAAATACAAACAATTCAAAAACATGTTATGATCTAGACAAATTAACATTTACAAATGAAAGTTCTATAGGTAAATTTTGAGAAGAACTGATTCACAAAACAATACAAGGTTGAGTAAGTATGCATATTTGTTTAACACAACACATAATCAGAGCAAGGAACATTTGGTAAGTCAGCCTTAAAAATTAGCATCAGCATTGTCTAAGCAGAAAGTTAAATGAGTAAGCTGCTAAAATATGTCTTTTTTTTTTAAAGTTTTAGTCAACATACTTGCTTTAATGTGTTTTTCAGTTGGAGCTGTTAAGGGCAAAAAAAAAAAAAAGAAAGGTCTAAATCAGTTATAAATCTCCTTGGGTCTCTTTAAAATAGTTTTACAGCTATTTTCATTTTTAAAGACACTATATTATAGCCTTGTAAACTAAAAAAAAAGTATATCTGAGAAAAAGAACATATAATATTGTGCTATTTTCTTTTATAAATTTTAAATATATTAGGGCTTCCTTGATAGCTCACTTGGTAAAGAATTTGCCTGCAATGCAGGAGACCCCAGTTTGATTTCTAGGTCCGGAAGATCCGCTGGAGAAGGGATAGGCTACCCAGTCTGGTATTCTTGGGCTTCCCTTGTGGCTCAGCTGGTAAATCCGCCTGCAGTGAGGGAGACCTGGGTTCAATCCCTGGGTTGGGACGATCCCTTGGAGAAGGGAAAGGCAATACACTCCAGTATTCTGTCCATGGGGTCGTAAAGAGTGGGACAGGACAGAGCAACTTTCACTTTTACTTTCATGAACCACAGATTTCTGATCTTCATATATCTTCTGCCAACACAGAATGCTCATTCATGACTCATTCATTTTGTTTTCCATTTTAAATTATATAAGAATCTGATTGATTTTATATATAAGCCACTGTAGTTTCCTTAAAGTCTACAAAATGGAATGAAAAGAAGACAGTGAATCAATAAATTACCCAATAGTTGCAAGAAAAAGATTTCAAGAAATTTAAATTACTACATTTTTTCAAATATTGGATAGTAATGTTTAGCTATTAAAACTCTTAAAACTGATTATACCCATCATCATTCTTCATGTCTCTCCATGTTTATATTTCTCTGATGTATGCTCTAATTCAACTTTCTGCATACATACACAAGTAAGAATATATGTTATGGCCAAATGGTGGGAACATTACCCTGGAATACCTAATGTGGTGAAAGTGAGATTATTACATATTATAAATTATTTGAGTTATTCATGTTTATGTTTTTCCAAAAATATGTTATCATATTTGATTTTTTTTTCATCCAATCAAACATTATCAAGTGCCCAAAATGTTCCTGACATTACAATAGGCACTGTGGAGATAAAGATATAAAAAACGATCCTCATCTTCTAAATTCTATTTAAACTGGGAAATAGAAAAGGTAATATGAACATAAAAGTATGTTAAGTGTTTTTATATGGAAAATAAAATGATGCCATGGGAACTAGTTGGAGAATCACCTAAATGATTTGGGTTTGCTGAGGAAGCTTTATAAACCTGAATGAAGAATAAGAAATGTGGTTTTGAATCTGACTTGCTGTGGCTTGTGATAGGGGTAGAAGTACTTTAGCTAGATTAGCTTGGTTATTTACATACTATTGCCATTTTTATTTTGTGCATGAGTGCTAAGTCACTTCATTCGGGTCCACCTTGGCGACCCTATGGGCTGCAGCTAGCTAGGCTCCTCTGTCCATAGAATTTTCCAGGTAACAATACTGCAGTGGGTTGTTGTACCTTCCTCCAAGGTTTTTTCCCAGCCCAAGGATCAAACCTGAGTCTCTTACATCTCCTCCATCGCCAGGCAGGTTCTTTACCACTAATGCCACCTATTTTTATTTTAATGTATCGCTAATGTAAATGCTATTTCCATTTAAATATATTATGATGGGAGGAGTGACTAATGGACATTATATGAGGCGATGACTGACTACCTACACACATATACACACAGATCATTAAAGTTCCTTGATCAGGAAATACATTTATTTTCATCTGAAACAACAGATAGGGCAAGTTAAATGCCCGGAAACTTTAAGAAAATTGTTTGATATCTACAGGTACTGAATTCTTAGTTTTTGTTGGTTTGTATGTGTGTTTTTCTGCTTGTCTGATTCTCAATTTGTTTTTTTTCCCTCATTCAAATGTAAATAGATTAAAAACATAATCTAGTTCTCTCGCTGCAACTCCCTGAGTACTCAAGATGTGTCAATAAAGAACATTTTGAATAGATAGATAATATTTGCTAGAATTAAATATTTCACATTTAAAAACAAAGCAATGTCAGATGCATTTACAGGAAGAGTTTTGCTTTTATTTTTGTTTTTTACACTAGACTATAACAGGGCTTCTCACACACTGCATTGACAAATCCACTGGGGATGTTAGGAAGCTGCAGATTCTGATTCCCTGTATCTGGCATGGGACCAGAGATTCTGCACCTCTAACAATCTCTCAGGAGACCCTTACAATGGCTGGTTCACAGAATACACATTGAGTAGCAAGAATGTAACATATTACTTGGCTTCCATTTTCTTACATGGCCTTGACATTAACTCTATGTCCAGAGCTTGGAAAAATGACATCTCATAAGATGGAAGGATTGCCTGCCCTTTCCCCCATCTTGGTCCTTACCCCGTCTGAGGCTGCAGCATTAATAAAGCCTGGACATCAGATAGAAAGACCCCTGCAGCCCCAGTCTGACTCACCTGACTGTTCCTTCTTTGGTGACTTTGCTGAATCAAACAAGAAAAGAAAAACAAAATTAACATTCCATGCTATTTGATGGCATTTCAGTATTCAGTTGCAAATTAATATCTCAAAATTAAGAGGATGGAGGAATTTAAAAACAGTTACCTGACATATACACAATGGAGTATTACTCAGCCATTAAAAAGAATACATTTGAATCAGTTCTAATGAGATGGATGAAACTGGAGCCGATTATACAGAGTGAAGTAAGCCAGAAAGAAAAACACCAATACAGTATACTAACACATATATATGGAATTTAGAAAGATGGCAATGATGACCCTGTATGTGAGACAGCAAAAGAGACACAGATGTGTAGAGCAGAGTTTTGGACTCTGAGGGAGAGGGAGAGGGTGGGATGATTTGGGAGAATGGCATTGAAACATGTATACTATCATGTAAGAAACGAATCGCCAGTCTACGTCCGATGCAGGATACAGGATGCTTGGGGCTGGTGCATGTAGATGACCCAGAGAGATGTTATGGGGAGGGAGGTGGGAGGGGGGTTCATGTTTGGGAACGCATGTACACCCATGGTGGATTCATGTCAATGTATGGCAAAACCAATACAGTATTGTAAAGTAAAATAAAGTAAAAATAAAAATTAAAAAAAAATAAATAAAAATAAAAACAGTTACCTGGTTCCATGTGTTTTTCTTTCTTTTCCTGTTCTGAAATATATTATTTTTGTTATTATTATTATTATTCCAATTTTATTTTCCAACTTAATTGTTCTAACACAAAGAAACAAACATGTACTAGTGTAGTATTGCACCAATAATAGCTGCCAGCAATCAAGATATTCTGAATATGAGAGGAATTAAAATTTTTCATGGATAAGAATCTAGAAAGATATCATAAGGTCTATAAAGGATGGAAAAAGTTTAAATTTTCTTACTGACTAGATCAATATGAAATAAATTTGGGATAAAAAGTAAGCAATAAGGATAATTATTGTAGTCGCTTTAAAATAATCCTCAGATAAGGATGAACAGATTTCTTCTGAACTTTTTATTATAAGGTGAAATTTTCTTGTATTGAAAAGATATTTGTTTAGCTAAGACAAAGGCTTTGCTGAGGCAGATTTAAGACACTAAAAATAGACTAAGAATTTTCAGGAATAAGCACAACACACTTCCCTTGATTTTAGGACAAATGCTTCTTACAGAGTCTTTTTCAGACAGTGTTTCTTTTTAAGAACCCACTTTTGCCAGTATCATATGAGACAAAGCATTATTCTGGCCTCAAGATTAAGCTGACATTCATATTAAAATAAGCACTAATTTTATATGAAGTGCAGGTACTAATTTTATATGAAGTGCTATTATCTACATTTCTATTCTTACTTATTTTGCCTTGACGAGCTTGTCAAGTTAATTTAAATGATTGTCAAATGCTTTAACATAGACACATTAATATCTGATTTTTTAAAGAAAAAGAATGAGATTTCTCTAAGTTTTATTTGGTGCATATATTTTTGAGACTAGAAGATGTTTATGCTGAAAGAGTTCTTAGAACTTTATTTTAGAAACAGAGTGTCATCGAACCTCCTAAGGTCATCCCATTAGTCTCTCAGGTATACAGTTTTGTTTACCAGGCTGGTAGTTGTGAGGGTATAATGATCGATTTAGCCACTCCCAAGATAGGCAGACAATAAAACAAATAAAACGGATGGCTTGACCAAGTGTTACAAGTCAAAAGGAAGAAGCACAGGTGACTTAGTTAAAATTAACAACACAATTAAGAACATTACCAAAAACTGTCTGGAAAACCTGGAGTCATTAAATGCATTGCTTAACTTAATGCTGAGCTGAATGTCAATGTATGGCAAAACCAATACAGTATTGTAAAGCAAAAATAAAATAAAATAAAATAATAAAATAATTTGCATTTTTCTAAAAAAAAGAAATTTCTAAAGTGACAATCAAAAAATACTGGAAGTAGATTTGGGTATGCATCAGAAATGATTATGAGCTTATCTGTGAGATTTCAAAGTTAAAATAAGGGTCTTCCACTCATATCAGAATATTCTGTAAGCAGAAAAACTCTTGTGTTAATTTGGGATGATATGCAAGAAAAGGCTGTTGAACATTTATTATATGGGATAATTCAACATGTAATTATTGAATTGTCTTAATAAATACAAATTAAATTACCCTTATATCTACAGAGACCGTGAAATCATATTTACAATTGATTTTTAAATTTTTTTTACTTTTTATTTTGAAAAAAATAGAGGTCATTAGAATTGACAAAACAATACACAGGAAGGTCCCATGTACACTTCCCCCATTTCCTCTACTATGATTGGTATTAAACTGAAAAAAAAAAAACCAAATAAATAACTAACAAGTTGTGGTTATAGCAAAATAAGAATATAGGATTGGAGAAGTATAACTGAATAAAGTAATCTTGAAGTAAAAAAATAAGTTACCAAATCCAGTAAATTCAACGATATGACAATAAGAACAACAAAAGCAGGTCCCGATGATAAACTAGAGCAAATAAATTAATTTATTTCGAGGAAAATTCTTTTTTCCTGTCCTTATTACTGTCCAAGTCACAACCCACAGAACTTCCCAAGGAGGGAGACAGTTGGGATGCTAAACAAATGTCTGGGAAGCCATGTCTATTTATCAAATATATCAAAACTGTGATGATTATCAAGGAGTTGCAGTGTCTGTGGGAACTTTTAAATCATATAGATTGTAATCAAGTGAGTTCCTTAAGGTTACATAAATATGTTACTTAATACCAGTTTTCACACCTCCAGTTGGCCTCCATTTCCCTGCTGGTGAAGTGGTGTATAGAGTGTTTTCTATACCAGTGTGCCACCGCCCATCAGATGCTGTGCCCACACAGAACTCAAGGACTGAAGGACCACAAACTCCTCTGTAGACAGACTGCTCCCCCTGGCTGAGCTGTGGTAAAATTTCATGATTCTCTTCACAGGACTTTCTAGAGCACTTTTATGATATGAGGAGTCTCAATGCCCTACGTTTTGCCAGACCAAAGTGCACATAAATCTTTTTTTTTTAATTGGTATATATTTTAAAACATGTTTTTAATTTCTCCTAGAATATTTAAAGTGCTACATACCTGGAAATTGATGGCTTTTAATGGCTAATTGAACAGGGTTAAATTGCTAATTTTTGTTTCTGTTTGTTCAACATACCCCATATCTTTAGAGAAGAGTATACATTTGCAAAAGACACAACCTCAAAGTATCAAGCTTTACTGAACTGTGGGCAAGCAAGCTTTAATAATATGTATTAAAGCAACACTGGATGCTGCCTAAGTTATGCATCCCAAACAAAGCAATTTCACAGAGCTCATAGTGCTTGTAGGGAAAAAGAATCATTTTATGGACAAAATGTCATATACCACGTGAACACACCAAAATATTTATGGATTACAAGAAGAAAGAAAGCAGAAAAGAGACTGTAAATCTAGCCTGAAAAAGAATTTTTCTTCCATTTTCTAACTACAGAAGTAACCAGATTACAGAGACTACATTTACACTAACATAACTTTCGGTTAATGGAACAAAGTTATGTTTTTTGGTGACGACTGCGGATATCATTAGATGACTGCATGAATTTGAATGGGACTCAAAGAAATTAGAGAGCCATGCTTTTCAATTCACTCTGACCATCCCCTCCCCAGGTTGTATATCCTTTCATTCTGACAAAAATAGAGTTCCCATGCATAAAACATAGAAAAGGAAGATTCAAAACCACAAGTTTAAGTATAGCAGCAATCCAACAGTTGTAGTAAACAGAAGAAAATATATACTTTGCATGCATTTCCTTACTTTTTCCCTTGGCTAGTTCTGTTGAAAAAAATATAAATAGAAAACCATTGCTCATGAAATTGTCAAAGATAAAATATACTCCCCCAACACACTGATTGATTTTAATTTTTAAAATCCCTCCCCCCATTCTCTTCCCTTAAATTTCACAGTAAGTGTTGACCTGAGGTATTGCTGACTATTATAGGTGTTTCCATAAGTTGCCTGTAAAGCATTATTTGACAATGGATCTAAGATGATATTGTTTAATCATTTAAAATAATTATATATTGTAGTCTTTTTAAATACATGTGAACATATAAACACTCTGTACACATAAACACATAAAAACAAATACAGAAGACATAGGTATACTTGCCACATAGTTTATGATTATCTTCAAGACTTAAACAATTCCGTTTCATTAATCCTGGTATATCCAAGATTAATTAAATTTATGCTTTCTAGCAAAATAAATGCTTGATACTGAACATTGGTCAATGTCTTGTCCAGAAAACATTTCTTTGAAAACAATTAATATGAAAAGTAAACATATGCAATATTTATTTATATTGCTGCCAAATTGTTTTAATAGAATTATTGTCAGTAAAGACTTAACTCTTCCTCTTTCTTTCTCAATATTTCTCACTCTCTTTTTAATTCCATATATATTTTTTTCCTTCATGGGAATCCTTTAAAAAGGAATTCTGCTTGGGGTTCATTAAACATAAGACAGAAAAAGGAAATATTTCCAATACCTTCTGTAGGTGTTTTTGTTTTCCTGGAATCTGAAAACAAATATAAATTATTGATAAAGCAGATAAGAAAAATCAACAATTGAAAAGTGCACATCAAAATGTTCATACACTCTGCCATCATTTTCAATGAAATGGACTGATTGCATGATGTATTTCTAGAACATGGGTTTAAAGAGAAATTATTGTGTTTTTGAGAGAAGGGTTATTAGGTTAAGGTAGGAAGTGAGAAACTAGAAAGTTTAGATGTATAAAATATAGAAAAATACTAAGGAAGATATTCATACCTAATTTGCAAAGAAAGTACATTGTATCTATCAAAGCTAATGATCTTTTATTAAATAGTCAAATTTAGTAGATATACTATTTCAGT
Organism: Oryx dammah; assembly: GCF_014754425.2. Taxonomy (NCBI): domain Eukaryota; kingdom Metazoa; phylum Chordata; class Mammalia; order Artiodactyla; family Bovidae; genus Oryx; species Oryx dammah. Next base: position 15,580,334 of record NW_024070188.1, on the reverse strand, counting down.
AGAGATGGTTTGGAATCCCTGAATTTAGTTGGCAATTTCTTCATTTCTTCGTGACATTGTACAGGAGACAGGGATCAAGACCATCCCCATGGAAAAGAAATGCAAAAAAGCAAAATGGCTTTCTCAGGAGGCCTTACAAATAGCTGTGAAAAGAAGAGAAGTGAAAAATAAAGGAGAAAAGGAAAGATAAAAGCATCTGAATGCAGAGTTCCAAAGACTAGCAAGAAGAGATAAGAAAGCCTTCTTCAGCAATCAGTGCAAAGAACTAGAGGAAAACAACAGAATGGGAAAGGCTAGAGATCTCTTCAAGAAAACTAGAGCTACCAAGGGAACATTTCATGCAAAGATGGGCTCCATAAAGGACAGAAATGAAACGGACCTAACAGAAGCTGAAGATATTAAGAAGAGGTGGCAAGAATACACAGAAGAACTGTACAAAAAAGATCTTCATGACCAAGATAGTCATGATGGTGTGATCACTCACCTAGAGCCAGACATCCTGGAATGTGAAGTCAAGTGGGCCAAGTGATCACTACGAACAAAGGTAGTGTAGGTGATGGAATTCCAGTTGAGCTGTTTCAAATCCCGAAAGATGATGCTGTGAAAGTGCTGCACTCAATATGCCAGCAAATTTGGAAAACTCAGCAGTGGCCACAGGACTGGAAAAGGTCAGCTTTCATTCCAATCCCAAAGAAAGGCAATGCAAAAGAATGCTCAAACTACCGCACAATTGCACTCATCTCACATGCTAGTAAAATAATGCTCAAAATTCTCCAAGCCAGACTTCAGCAATACGTGAACCGTGAACTTCCTGATGTTCAAGCTGGTTTTAGAAAAGGCAGAGAAACCAGAGATCAAATTGTCAACATTCACTGGATCATGGAAAAAGCAAGAGAGTTCCAGAAAAACATCTATTTCTGCTTTATTGACTATGCCAAAGCCTTTGACTGTGTGGATCACAATAAACTGTGGAAAATTCTGAAAGAGATGCAAATACCAGACACCTTGACCTGCCTCTTGAGAAACCTATATGCAGGTCAGGAAGCAACAGTTACAACTGGACATGGAACAACAGACTGGTTCCAAATAGGAAAAGGAGTACGTCAAGGCTGTATATTGTCACTCTGCTTATTTAACTTCTCTGCAGAGTACATCATGAGAAACGCTGGGCTGGAGGAAGCATAAGTTGGAATCAAGATTGGTGGGAGAAATATCAATAACCTCAGATATGCAGATGACACCACCCTTATGGCACAAAGTGAAGAGGAACTAAAGAGCCTCTTGATGAAAGTGAAAGAGGAGAGTGAAAAAGTTGGCTTAAAGCTCAACATTCAGAAAACGAAGATCATGGCATCTGGTCCCATCACTTCATGGGAAATAGATGGTGAAAGAGTGGAAACAGTGTCAGACTTTATTTTCTGGGCTCCAAAATCACTGCAGATGGTGATTGCAGCCATGAAATTAAAAGATGCTTCCTCCTTGGAAGAAAAGTTATGACCAACCTAGATAGCATATTGAAAAGGAGAGACATTACTTTGCCAACAAAGGTCCATTTGGTCAAGGCTGTGGTTTTTCCAGTAGTCATGTATGGATGTGAGAGTTGGACTGTGAAGAAAGCTGAGTGCCAAAGAATTGATGTTTTTGAACTGTGGTGTTGGAGAAGACTCTTGAGAGTCCCATGGACTGCAAGATATCCAACCAGTCCATTCGAAAGGAGACCAGTCCTGGGATTTCTTTGAAAGGAATGATGCTGAAACTGAAACTCCAGTACTTTGGCCACTGCATGCGAAGAGTTGACTCATTGGAAAAAACTCTGATGCTGGGAGGGATTGGGGGCAGGAGGAAAGGGGACGACAGAGGATGAGATGGCTGGATGGCATCACCAACTTGATGGACATGCGTTTGAGTGAATTCCCCGAATTGGTGATGGACAGGGAGGCCTGGCAGGCTGCAATCATGGGGTCACAAACAGTCGGACATGACTGAGTGACTGAACTGAAGTGATAGCAATCCAGGTGAAATGCACAGTACTCTCCTTCAATTGATATATCTCCAATACAAACATGAAATGACTCCTATTATAATGAAAAGAAACAGATGATGGCTCATGGGTTACTGATGAACACAAAATCTACTTAGTAATTGCTATGTAGCAATGTGCATTCAGTGATCAAAAGTCATCTCTTTAATTTTTCAGTCTTTTGGGTATGCAGCCTATATCTGAGAAATTTACTATTTCCAGTATTTATACCATAAAACTATCTGTTCCTATCACCTGAAATTAAAAACAAGTTTTTAAAAACATGTTTATCTTAGGATTGTTGTTCAGTCGCTAATTCATTTCCAACTCTTGTGACACCATGGACTGTAGCCCATCAGGCTCCTCTGTCCATGGGGTTCTCCAGAAAAGAATACTGGAGTGGGTGGCCAATTGCTTCTCTATATTTTAGGATGGAGGCACATTTCTTTCTTTCTTTTTTTTTGGCGGGGGGTGGGGGATCAAGGCATCTTAACTTAAATTTTTGTTCAGAATATTTTGTTCTATTTTCTTTCTTTTACCTCTTTGGTAACTTAGTGTTGGAATGTTCTGAATATTACTGAAAATAGAATAATAATAATGAATGATGAATTGGCACTTGCAAAAGATAGGTAAACTGTTCTCTGGCTGACAATTATTTGGCTTAGAACCTACAGCAACAGATATTCACTAACATTTTGGCGAGTTAATGGATTTGTATGCTTTTTGGTGACATAGACAGATTATGGATTATATTTACAAATGGACCTAAAATGTTTGAAGATGACAGGGAGTAGAAGACTGTTCACAAAAGGCAGTTAGATGGTCAACTGAATTGTTTTATGAGAAAATGATAATCAGCAACAGAAATAGTGTGGTGAAAATAATAACCTAATTCCATAGAAATAGAAAGATGAAAACACATTTTAGGAGAGCAACTTGGGAAAAAAAATCTAAAAAGTGATTAAAATGAGCATGGTTTCTGAAGCAATAATTTCACTTATAGATTTCCAAGAAGAAAAATGCAAACCTATCTCATAGAAAGATGCTTTGTTTCTGACATTGTTTTATATCTCTAAATAATGGGAATATTAATCAGTACCCTCCATAGAGTAGGAGAATGGTTCAGGGGATTTATAGTATATACACGTAATTGAAAACTACAGTCATTAAAATGATGTTTTGCAACTTCTTTCTGAATTTCTATTTTTTCTGTAAGAGGGTTATATTTCATGTATAAGAGAAAAAAAAAAACCTTATTTTTAAGCAATATATCCTTGAAACTATACAGTTATTTATTGAGTAAATATTTATTAAACACCACTGTGCTTAGCATCATTAGTAAAAAGAACTTTTGACTGAATTTTTCTTAATACCTGCCACCTCACCCTCAAAAAACAATCTTTTCCTTGCTACTCAGTTTCTCACCAGGAAGTTAATGAAGTGGGTGAAATCTGTGATCTAAAACAAATGTGCCCTGCAAGCAATTTCTCATTCATTTCCTTCGTGAGTAAATACCCTAATTAGGTAAGCAGGTAATTCAAATACTAGAAAAATATTACATAAATGACTCCATACAAGAATGCAAAAAATGCCATTTGTCATTTTACTTGTATATTTAGCTATAATGTCACTTCTATTTGGAGGCATATATTCTCATATTACATGGGCTGAAAGTGTGAAGTGAACAGTTCAATGGCCCACGCAAGTTATTAATTAGTTTGGCTGTAGTATACTGGAATAGGATTTTATCCCTGAGAGGTCCTGTGATTCTCATTGAGCAATCTTTTGAGCCCAGAGTACAGCCTAATGCAAACCACAGAGAGATTATGGGGGGCACATGTCATTCAGAACTGCAACTGAAGATGAAGCTGGGGAAGAAAGGAAGAACAGACAGAGGATAAAACGGGCTTATTAGAACTGGATTATTTCCAGTCCCTCTGGTTTTAAACTAGATACTGGCACAGGGTAGGGGTGAAAATCTTAATACAATATGGGTAAGTCTAGAATTCCCGTTGTTTTTAATCTACTGTTCTTTTCTCTGGTAGAAAGGATAGATAAAATATTGTGTGTGCTAAGTCACTTCACTCATGTCCAAGTCTTTCAACCCTATGGGCTGTGTAGCCTGCCAGCCTCCTCTGTCCATGGGCTTCTCCAGGCAAGAATACAGGAGTGAGATGCTATGCCCTCCTCCAGGGCATCTTCCCGACCCGGGAACCTAACCCACATGTCTTATGTCTTCTGCACTGGGAGGTGGGTTATTTACCACCAGTGTCACCTGGGAAGCCCCAATAAAATATTGTATTAGATATCAATTGTTCTGTAATAAAAGAAAGAAAAGGATATGAACTCCAGGGTCAGGTAATGTATATCACTTGTTGAAACAGAGAAAATATTTCACAAAGTAGAAATGTAAAAAATAACAAGTCATGTTATTTTTGATCTAACTGGATCAGTCTAACTGATTGATCTAATCAAGTTGGTCTTTAAAAAATTCAATATATTTGCTGTGAGAACTGGGAGCTATAGTGAAATGTACTTAAAATGTCATCATAATTACAAGTCTTTTGGTTAGCAGTCAACAGAACAACAGATTTATATAAGTAAATGCCTGAGCAACCAAAAATACAATGCTTGAAACTGGAAGATCACATACTGACCCTGAAGAGCCATTAGTACCAGGCCTCAATACTCATGTTATTAAACTTCATTATGCTCTCTCAGCATCCTGCTGAGATGGCTTAAAATATTATAAAGACTTACTTGCTAACTATATCTCGCTATAGGCCATCTGCCCAATAATCTGAACAACAATCTTCTATTAAGAACATAGAGGCCCACAGCAGCTGTGATTTAAAAGCAGTGATGTATTTGCAATCTGTTCATCACTCACTCAACTTTAGCCGTGTATCAGGTATGCTCTATTATGTCCATAATGATGCCAGAGAATAATGAAATACCAATTGGGACTGAAGGGAAAAATTAACTCTCTGATAGGCTAATAAACCAGGTAATGAAGTATACCATTTGTGAGTGTGTGTGTTTGGAACTTGCCAATTGACATCCTTATTCAATTACAATATCAGAGACTTTGCATTGTTTTTCAGCATGACTCCTCTTCTAATTTCAATGATGAAGTCCTAGAACTTAGCACTAATTCTCACATGCATTCAACTCTATTAAGTCTTGCCCTAATTACAGTAAACAATAAATCCGGTAGTTCTCAGTGGAGTTGTATCCTTCAGAACATAACCTGTGTTGAAACAGGTTTTCCAGCCCCTAGAATTTCATCAATGAAGCTGATGTTAGATAAATGAGATCTATCTAGATCTGCTAGTGCAACTCAAGTAGCAGCTAGAGACAATATACGCTTAAGACAAAATTGTTAATGTGTGTGTGGTCAGTCATGTCCAAATTTGTGATTACATCAGGCTCCTCTGTCCAGGGAATTTTCCTGGCAAGAATACTGGAGCAGATTGCCATTTCCTACTCCAGGGGATCTTTCTGACCTGGGGACCAAACTCACATCTCAAGGTCAGTTTTCATTCCAATTCCAAAGAAAGGCAATGCCAAAGAATGCTCAAACTACCACACAATTGCACTCATCTCACATGCTAGTAAAGTAATGCTCAAAATTCTCCAAGCCAGGCTTCAGCAATACGTGAACCGTGAACTCCCTGATGTTCAAGCTGGTTTTAGAAAAGGCAGAGGATCCAGAGATCAAATGCCAACATCCGCTGGATCATGGAAAAAGCAAGAGAGTTCCAGAAAAACATCTATTTCTGCTTTATTGACTATGCCAAAGCCTTTGACTGTGTGGATCACAATAAACTGTGGAAAATTCTGAAAGAGATGGGAATACCAGACCACCTAACCTGCCTCTTGAAAAATCTGTATGCAGGTCAGGAAGCAACAATTAGAACTGGACATGGAACAACAGACTGGTTCCAAATTGGAAAAGGAGTACGTCAAGGCTGTATATTGTCACCCTGCTTATTTAACTTCTATGCAGAGGACATCATGAGAAACGCTGGACTGGAAGAAACACAAGCTGGAATCAAGATTGGTGGGAGAAATATCAATCACCTCAGATATGCAGATGACACCACCCTTATAGCAGAAAGTGAAGAGGAACTAAAAAGCCTCTTGATGAAAGTGAAAGAGGAGAGCGAAGAAGTTGGCTTAAAGCTCAACATTCAGAAAACAAAGATCAGGGCATCTGGTCCCATCACTTCATGGCAAATAGATGGGAAACAGTGGAAACAGTGTCAGACTTTATTTTCTGGGGCTCCAAAATCACTGCAGATGGTGACTGCAGCCATGAAGTTAAAAGACTCTTACTCCTTGGAAGAAAAGTTATGACCAACCTAGATATTATATTCAAAAGCAGAGACGTTACTTTGCCAACAGAGGTCCATCTAGTCAAGGCTATGGTTTTTCCAGTTGTCATGTATGGATGTGAGAGTTGGACTGTGAAGAAGGCTGAGCACCGAAATATTGATGCTTTTGAACTGTGGTGTTGGAGACGACTCTTGAGAGTCCCTTGGACTGCAAGGAGATCCAACCAGTCCATTCTGAAGATCAACCCTGGGATTTCTTTGGAAGGAATGATGCTAAAGCTGAAGCTCCAGTACTTTGGCCACCTCATGTGAAGAGTTGACTCATTGGAAAAGACTCTGATGCTGGGAGGGATTGGGGGCAGGAGGAGAAGGGGGTGACAGAGGATGAGATGGCTGGATGGCATCACGGACTTGATGGACTTGAGTCTGAGTGAACTCTGGGAGATGGTGATGGACAGGGAGGCCTGGCGTGCTGCGATTCATGGGCTTGCAAGGAGTCAGACACAACTGAGCGACTGAACTGAACTGAACTGAACTGAACTGAACTTGTATTTCTTGCATTGGCAGGTGGATTCTTTACCACCGTACCATTTGGGAAGCCTCAAATTGTTAATAATTGACTAGTAAATTCCTAGACCTAAAATGCTCAGTGTAATATAACTCCAACATTCAAAAAGCTAAGATCATGGCATCTGGTCACATCACTTCATGGCAAATAGATGGGGAAACAATGGCAATCGTGACAGACTTTATTTTGGGGGGCTCCAAAATCACTGCAGATGGTGACTACAGCCACAAAATTAAAAGATGCTTGCTCTTTGGGAGAAAAGCTATGACAAACATAGACAGCATATTAAAAAGCAGAGGCATTACTTTGCCAAAAAGGTCCATATAGTCAAAGCTGTGGTTTTTCCAGTAGTCATGTATGGATGTAAGAGTTGGACTGTAAGGAAAGCTGAGTGCCAAAGAATTGATGCTTTTGAACTGTGGGGTTGGAGAAGACTCTTGAGAGTCCCTTGGACTACAAAGAGATCCAACCAGTCCATCCTAAAGGAAATCAGTCCTGAATATTCATTGGAAGGACTGATGCTGAAGCTGAAACTCTAATACTTTGGCCACCTGATGTGAAGAATGGACTCACTGGAAAAGACCCTGATGCTGGGAAAGACTGAAGGCAGGAAGAGAAGGGGACGACAGAGGATGAGATGGTTGGATGGCATCACTGACTTGATGGAGATGAGTTTGAACAAGCTCCAAGAATTGGTGATGGACCGGGAAGCCTCGCGTGCTGCAGTCCATGGGGTTTCAAAGTGTTGGACAGGACTGAGTGACAACTAAATATAACTCCCAATTGAAAAAAAAAAAATCCTTCCTTGTTTGCGTTGTGAAAATTTGAGTGCGTGGTCATATTTCTTGTGGCTATAATATTTATCTTAAGATTTCTAGATATTACTGATTCATTCACATAATAAGTATCTGTTGAGCAATGTACAAACAAAGGAAATATGTTAGTCCCTGTAGTGGATAAAAGTGAATTAGAGATGGTCCCTTTAGTCAAAGTCTTAAAGTCAATTAGAATAGAATGAAAATGATGCAAAGCATATGAAGTATAATGAGCATAAGGTAAATAATAGTAAGGAGGTACACATAAACTCTGTAGGAAGACTATAAATGAAAGAGAAAAGATATTTCATTGGGAGGATCAAACATTCCAGAGGAAAGAGAATTTATCTTGAGCCCTAAAAACACTGAGTATTCATAGAAGGAAAAGGCAAGGGAGAGATCTACTATGATAATAACAGGAACAATAGCAGCATATTGTATCTGTAAATTTGAAAGTGGTTTACTATAGATAAAATACATAATACTTAAAGGAAGAAAGTGGGTGAGAGTACAGGACATAGGCTCCACCATGGTGCCCTGGTAACTTTTGTTCTAGGTATACCTGCCATTCAGGCAAAGCTAATTAATTCTAAGTCTGGCAGGATACCTTGTGTCCTTCTAGAATGTAAGGGGATGAGCCTCTGAGGACTTGCTATGAGACCATTTTCCTTGTGCCTCTCTGTTCTACTGTCTGTCAAAAACTTACTATCTTTTTTTTTCTTGTATGATCTCTGTATACACACCACAATATTGATCATATAAATGATATATTTTCCAAAATGCACTGAAATATTTCCTGTGTATATGTATACTGATTTCTATGCCTTGATAATAAGTACAACTAATAATATGTATTAGTTGACTTTATTATGATACTGTGTAATAGTAATAACCAACTAAAACAGTTTCTCCTCAGATCTACTGACTCTTAGATTCTGGTTTAACAGAAGTAGTATGTGACCCCTAAGCTCTTATCACTATGTAAAATTCTGATGATACTAAATTTAAAATATAACACTTTTCTTATTTTTCTCAGATCAGATGAACACTAATTAGAATATAACTGTCATTTTCAAAGTCAGAAGTGATTGCCTATCTCTACATGCAATTTTTCACTGAGAAAATAAGCCTAGATTAATGAACAGGGTTGATATCTAGAAATTCCATCTAAGAGTAGTCAGGATGTGCATTAGAAACATCTCTAAATAGAATCACAGAGATTTAGAGGGCCTTAACAGTCTTCTCAGCTTGAATAAAGTTTAGACAGTGTCCTTCTTGACTACAGGCCCCTGACCTCCCTTTTATCAGAGCATTTACTTTAGAAAATTGTAAATTCTTTCTCTGTCCCTTTGAAACATAAATCTTTTACAACCAGAAATACCTTTTTCAAGATCTGTAAGATAACACTTTGAAATATAATCATCAAAGGGGATGCATAGTCCTATATGCCAGTCTCTGAGGAAGGGTAGGAACCTAATTTCCCAGGCAACAGTTAGGAAATCTAGATGGCCTCATCACATTGACCAGCTCCTGGTGAGAGTTACAGTTAAGAGTTCAATTTCTTCTACTGTAAACACTCTTGACCCCTTTGCAGCAGTCTTGAATAAAGTCTTCCTTGCCCATTTAAGTCCATCAGGTGCAGTTTCTCTTTGACAACAGGGAATAAATGATTCCATATCAGGACATCCTGACAAAGGGAGGTGGAGTGCAAGGGATGAATTATGACTTATTTGCAACTTAATAGAACAAAGTAACATCAGTCGCTTGTCAGTGTCCCAGAAATAAGTAGTTGCTATGAGAAAACTGGTCTCTATTTTACATATTTTTGACATTTAATAAAATTTCTAATGAAATAGAAGGCCAAAGATTTTGAGAGATGGTGTTTCACCCCCTACATATTGAGAAAGATTAGATTAAAATTACTGTTTAAAAGAGTGGTTCGCCCTTTAGTGTGGGGAGATCTAGAAAAAAACGCATTCACACAAAATATATGCACATAATAGATTCAAAGTAAATATAGACAAACTGGTAGTCAAACTTCCACTCTGACTTTTGGTAACTCGTTCACATAAAAAGCATAATGGAACTCTGTGTAAAACATACCTTCCTTCTTTTCCTCTTTTTTAGTAGGTGCTGAAATAAGGGAAAGAAAATAGCATTAGAACATATTAAATAACTATTCTTCAGAAAACTGGGAACATGCGAATGTAGTGCATGTATTCACAAATTTAGTGGTTATCAATGAACAGACGAACCCATTCAAATTTGAAATAAGAAAATAAGTTGAAAATAATATTCATATGAAGTTTTTTAATTCAGATATAGACACAGAACAAAAAGAGAATAAAAATATGCTGTTACACAGACAAGTAGTTAAAATAATGTCTTTAGCATAATTCCATTTTAGATTTGAAATTGTTATATCTGAGCAAATCACAATCACTTCTAAAATAAAAGGACTAGGTCTATGCAAAAAATAATAGAATACATAAATTATCTGTGCCTAGTTACTGAAGAATTACATACCAGTTTATCACACATAGTTATGATAACTGTATAAAATGTATCATTTCTGAAAGAGTTAATAAAAATTACCCTCCTTTTAGCAAATGTACACCATCATTTACAAACAGAAAAGGCACAGCACACTTCAATTACCTTTGAATCTTGACTTCCTCTGTGGTGGAATTAACCTAATCCTAGATCACAAGTCTAAACAGGATCCAAGTTATAGTTTATAAATGGAAGCATTTGAGGGAGGCATTCAGTCATCTGGGAGTTTTTCCAAGTGAGGTTGACCCTAGGTTCTGTGTAAACTTCGTTCTGGGGCCAAATCTATGATGCCTTAAGCCACATTAATTGAATCAGAGATTGTACTCATCCCTTAAAACAATTCCTTTTGAGTGGATTAGAATTTGGGGGGCCACTTTCAACCAATATTCAGGACTATATTGGATCTATACTTTATGCTACAATTGCCAAAACACTTTTGTGTACATTCTCTCTTTGGCTGTCATAACAATCTTATGAGAAAGGCAGGCCAGAGCAAGGAACTAAGCCTTAGAGACATCAGATGATTTACACATTGTTCACACTGTGTAGCAGACTGTGAGCAAGTAGCAGAACTGGGTATAAAAATCAGGAACAAGAGACTCAAAAGGAATATAATTAAATTTATTATATTAATGTATTACAGGTCATTTTTATCTATTTTCTAAACGTTATTAACATGGCATTATTTTTGTAGTAAAAAAGTTAATTCACAAGTAAATTAATTCTACTTGGTTCATATTTGTTTCTTTTAAAGGAGTTTTAATTAATAACACACAAAATATAGAGAGCATCTATACCTATAATGTTTTTAAGTTAAGAAATTCACCTGTTCCACTGATATAATAAGGAGAGTAATAAAGATACTAAGATGCACTGTAGGATATCAACACTGTCCAATAGATTTCAAAGCCATCAGGCATTATTTCAGCAAATTCTTTGGAATTGACTCAATAGACTTATTTGTAGTTAGTTCTTTACTTAACAAATAAGAATTTACTTCAAGAAGCTGCATAATTTTCAAAAATCACCCACCATGTATACATTTGATTCTCTAATTCACTTAAATGTTCACATTTTACCTGGAGCTTGTACAATAAAGACAAGAATTGAATGGTGTTATCCTTTTAGATACTGCAAAGAGGATTTTGCTTAGTTTTTCTCTTATAGTTATCTCCACAATGTCTCCCAAATTTAAGTTATAACCTCTCTCAAGACGGATCAGAGTGAAGGTAGAGGGTTCTTTGAAAAAAAATAACTTAAAACAACATATGTCTCATGTCTTGATAATGACAATAACCTTTTATAACTACCACTAACTCTTTATGTCATCCACTTACCAACAATGCATTTTTCCCTCCAGTTTATTTTTTAGTCATGCTACAAATCCAAGTCATCACCTCTCCTTCATGAGAAATCCCACTTACTGAAAATCACTTTGTCTTAAAATTCTTTGGCATTTATTATCTTTACAATTCAATTTAGCACTACTAGGTAGCCAATTTGTGTTATTACTTAAATTTTCCCTGTCTCCAAATTGCAATCTCCTGTAGCCCAGAGACCTTCATTTCATAGACTTCTCAGTGCCTCAAAACACTAAATGCTAAATGTACTTCCAAAAAAAAAGCATGCTAAATCTTAATTATAATTAAATATGTACATACACATACAGAATCTATCTAAAACTAGGTTTAAAATATTTAGTTATAAAAATTAAAAAAAAAAACAGATAAACTCTACTTTTAACCCACTACAAACATTACTGTTAATTTTACCACTTTATCCAACAAAGATATCAGTCTTTGCTATAGCAATATTGCCACTGTTTTTAAGCTGCCTTCACACGGAGTACTTGCAAATATTAATTAGTTCTATGCATAATTTAATTGGGCAGCTGTCGTGTTATAAAACTTGTCTACAAAAGGTCTACTGAGTATGTGCACAGGACAAGTGACATTTATCCCTATTTGGTGTGTCCCTGCTTTGAGGTGTCATTACAATTCAGTGAACACGTATATATATGTCTCCTAACTCTTGCCTTGTACATGTTGTTCAATCAACACTTTCATCCAATCTTCCTAAAAGGATAGTTCTAACAAGCCTTAAAAACTCTACATTATTATTCACTTAACAATAAATCCTTTATTTTGAAAGAATAAGTTCTGGGGCTGCCTTATCCAATGTACTTAGAATGTAAAAGTGAAGAGTCCATGGCCCCAAGCTCAAGTTTGAAGTAGATTTCCAGATAGCCCTTCAATTCCCTCCCCTGTACCCTCAAAAATGAGTCTGAACTAACACTAAATCCCAGCCTCAGGTCATAGTTCTACATCCACCATGGCCTTCAGAAACCTCTGTTAAGATAGACTGTGCTGGGTGATTGTGCTTTCTTGCATAAGAACCTATGTGTGTTAACTGCATTAATTCTTGAACCAGTAGACATTCACTTAAGGAATTTATTCATGAATAGAAAACACAAAAGAGATGATGATGTTTGCCATGCTTTTCCCATAATATTTGTTACATTACTTATCAGAACTCTTCTAAAGAAGAATTAGTTTTGTTGAGCAGCTTAATGACCAAATGAAAACTAAAACTTTGTATCATAATTCTTAACCATTCTAGCATATGTATATATATATATATATATATATTATATGCAGCCTCATTGGTCTGATGGCTAGTCAAACCATTTTATCAAATGTTCACTAGATTGATTCAACATATAGTTGGGTTCAGGATTAAACATAACAGAAAATTTTGGATCAAATGTAATCATGTCATGTGCTGAGAAGTCTGCTACAAGGCCCTTCTGCCTAGAAACAAATGTACCACCATCTAAATGCATCTCCTTTACTGGTCAGTACCGCAGAATGTGGCATGGTGGTGGTTTAATCACTAAGTTGTGTCCTACTCTTTGCAACCCCATGGACTATAGCCTGCCAGGCTCCTCTGTCCATGGGATTTCCCAGGCAAGAACACTGGAGCGGGTTGTCATTTCTTCCTCCAGGGGATCTTCCCGACCCAGGGATCAAACCCAGGTTTTCTGCTTGGCAGAAGGATTCTTTACACTGAGCCACCTGGGAAGCCCCATAATGTGGTATAGGAGAGAAAGATTTTCTCCAGAAAATATTCTACTTTTTTCTTTAGAACACTCTTAAGTGTTCTATAAAGTGGACACTGGAGTTAGAATAGCTTTCTTAAAGGATGTGATTTCAGGTGATAGTTAAAAAACAACATTATAGAAAAATTAAAGTAATTTTCCCAAATTGATGAATTGAAAACCATTATATTTTCTAAAGATCTCTTGAAGAAAACCACTTTTGATGCCCCAACGATATTAGGGCACGTTTTCACAAATGACTCATAAAAAATAGGATGATTACTTTGTAGTCATACCCGATTTTTACAGTCTTTGTCAGCCTAGAAAATTCAGTCAGAATATTATTAAATTTGTATTACTTTATCTGTATACTGCTTCTACAGTCTGACTGAATTTTCTAGGATGACAGTAATTACAATATGTAACTGAAAACACTGGAAAATGTATATATTTGTGTCTCTGTATTATCATCATCATTATCCAACTATCAATTAATCTATGGTTTATTTTGGTAGTAAAAGGAAAAGCTCAGTGACATATTTGGAGTCAAGATATGAATTCTTGGGTTGTTAATTGTCTCCTCTGCAAATGTGGCATTACTCTCAGTTACACTTTTTCCATTTACTAGATATGTACTTGAAATGTGTATCTTCATGCAACAAAAAAATTTTTTTCTATAATGACCCAGCAGATGGTGCTATTCTGCAATAAACAGCTTGGATTTTGTCAATAAAGTGCTAAGACCTTTTTTTTTTTAAAGAATTTTAAAAGTGTTTTATTGCTTACCTTGTGCTGCAACTTTTATTGTCCCTTGTTTGGTCTCTGGGGCTTTGCTAGGCTCTTATGAATAAAAAGAGAAATAAATTACCATGAAATACTATTTGAGAAAGATACGTAACAAAAAAAGGAAAATTATAAAAACAAACATAAAAACACTGTCCGTGGCATTCAAAATTTTTGTTAAGAAATGAACACAATTATTAGGGGAAGTGCTCAGAGTTAGGCTTACTAAGACAAAAATAACTATACCAAATAAAAGAATAATATTAAGTTTCCCGAAACTGTTTTGCTTCACTGTTAACTAACCATAGGATACTTTGCACTTGCTTAGCACCTGATTTTGAAACTCTCAGAATTCTTTCCACATTGTTTCTGTATTATTAGCCCTTTGAAATGCATGGGGCATTTAGACATAAATAAAATGGCTCATTGAAGGTCATTGTGTGACTGATTAAAGCCTGGGAAAACCAAATTCCAGCACCAATCTTTGACTTAAAATTTCATTCCCTATACAACTGTGGTGCCCATCAACATAACCATGGCCCTGGGCAACAATATGTGTTGTGAGAGAATCAGCAAGTTTCATTTTGAATTTTTCCTCCTTCTTGTCTTAGGGGATTTGGTTGTTTTTGTTTGTTTGTTTTTTCCATTTGTTCAGAATGTTCTCTTGAAAGAAACAGTATCAAAAAACCGCTCCACTTATAAATAATTGAATATATTATGTGAGTAATTAGCATAAAAATAAAGGAGAAATAAAGATTTTTAAAAGGAATGGATCATTGCACACTTCACTAATTGTTCATGATTGTCTTTACTACATTTTCAGTACTTGAATTCTCATTTAACAACATGGGAAGGAAGATTTAGTCATTTGTTTCAGATATTAATCTTTATATGTTCATTTACCACATATTTATTTAGGATCCATTATTTTTATGTACTAAGCTAGGTGTAAATGTAGTAATTGATATACACACATATTCAGCCTTTCATTTAATTATCATCAAATGTTTATTATAGATTATTTAATATTACAGTTCTAGTTAGAGTTAGAAAATAACAAGACTGCTTTTGAATAACTTGGCCAAGAATCAAGCAAAGAATCCATGTTTCTTTGGCCAAAATTGAAGAGGTTTAATTTTAATTCATGCTTTACCTTTTGTTGGTAAGATAATTATTTATCTGTATTGTAATCATAGTTATGAAAATGGTACATTTTAATTCTATTTTTATATAAAATAAATATTTTTGATCCACATATATGGTTTACATTATAACTAAATTTATTTCTTTAGACAAAATATATTTTGCCAAAATTAAATTCATAATCCATTCTACCTATGATCTCTTTATTATTAATTTGTTTTTACCTAGAAGAAAACTCCATGCAGCTATTATGTTAGTGCTATCTTTATCACATCTAGATTAGATGATCTCAAATCAGAATTAAGATTTATATTTAGATAGTGGGGATTCCCTAGTGGCTTAGTGGTAAAGAATCTGCCTGCAAATCAGGAGACCAGGGTTCGATCCCTGGGTTGGAAAGATCCCCTGGAGAAGGAAATGGCAACCCACTCCAGTATTCGTGCCTGGAGAATTCCATGGACAGAGGAGCCTGATGGGCTATAGTCCATGTGGTCACAAAGAGTCGGCATGACTGATGACTAACACAACAGTGAATTCCTAATTAATATATTTCTAATTCCTCAACCTTATAACTCACATTTAGTGGTGACTTATAAATAATTGGTTAATGAAAAGGTAGATGAAAGGATAAAATAATACATAAGAAAGAGCATTAAAAAAAAAATCATCATAGACTGCCCAGGTGTTTTACTACTTAAAGTGAAAAAAAGAAAGTGAAGTTGCTCAGTTGTGTCCAACTCTTTGCGACCCATGGATTGTAGCCCACCAAGCTCCTCTGTCCAAGGGATTCTCCAGGCAAGAATACTGGAGTGGGTTGCCATTTCCTTCTCCAGGGGATCTTCCTGACCCAGGGATCAAACCCAGGTCTCCCACATTGCAGGCAGACGCTTTAACCTCTGCACCACGAGGGAAGCCAAGATTTCAACATATCAGAATTGTGGAGTAATTCTTAACTTAAAAAAAAGAAAAAAACTATTTGACAAACCACCGTCAGTAAAGTACCTTAGCATCTTATAGTCAAATTTCCACCTATCTTTTCTTTATTTTTTAGCTGTATTCTTAGATCACAGATCCTAAAGGATTTCTCCATGTCTAAGATTCTGTTAGACCACCTAGTATACCCAGTTGTGAATTACAGATAGCTTTTCTTAGGGCCTTATTAATAACTTTTCTCATTGATCATTCAGCTCATCTCTCAGCCTCAAATCTGTTGAGGACACATACAGAGGTGCTGAGATTTGACATTTGCTTGTGTACAGAATTTCAGTTTTCAAAACCAAGGCTTTAGGAACAGAGTAACTCTGAGAACATCAAAGTACATTAAGAAGACCAGACTTCTTAAAACCCTGTAACAGTAAAAACAATTAAATCCTGACAGACAAGTTTTAATTACACATAATTTTTTGGCCTCCTTTTGATTACTGCCAACTGCAAATGACATAGCCTTTTACTAGTCAAAATTTCAGATATATACAAAATAAAGATGGTACAGTAAGCTCCGTTCTCATTGGTATTTTCAACATTCATTCAAAAATTAAGTGATAGCCAGTCTTATTTCCTCTGTATTACTCACTACCCGTACTATACACATCCCAAATGAAAATTTTATTATATTTTTAAAGTTTTTATTTGATAATTTTTATAGTTATACTTTGGAAATAAAATAGTGATTTAAACAAAAACCCAAAACAATAAGAAAATTCAACTGAAGTTTATAATAATTCTGAAATCTACAAATAATATTTTGTACTTCAAAATCAGAGACAGGATGGACCTAGATTTAAGTGTAAGTCTCCTGGGAATATTTTAACAGGAAATTATCAAAATAGTTATTGTACTTTGATAGTATTCCTAGCTTCCTGAAACATGTTGTATTTATACAAATTGTTATGAATCAGATTAGCCAAATATTTTGGTGTCTTCTGATTGCTCATGCTTGAAACAATCATCTAACAAACTGAAAAAATACTGTGAGTCTGCAAATATATTGTTAAGAAATCAATTTTGCATATAAGTTTAATATTAGTTTATTATCATGAACTTTTCATTTACAGGGCTCTGTTTATACTCTGACTTCTTTTAATGTGACGTGTGAATCCACTGAGCTTACAAATGCAGGATTCAAATGTAACTTTAACAGTAAGGGTAGTTTTATAAATTCAGTGACAGTCACCTTTTTAAAAATGTTTCTAGTTGAAAACTGTAGGAGTCAAATGTAGTATTTTAAAAATCTAATTATGAAAGTGACCAAAATTCCAGCTGACTGATTTTAAATGAGACATTACATTCAAGAAATCATTTCACTTTTAAGATAACACAAAATTAATCTGAACTCCCTTTTTCTCTTTTCATTGATCCTATATTATGCAGAAAGTGTTTTAATTTTAAATTTCAGAATTTTATTTTCACTAGCACATACTGTGGCCCTGATTACATTTAGGAAGTTGCAGAATTCACTATTTCAAACAAATTTCTTTTTTAATTTTCATAGATTAGGAAATACAGAAATTCTTTTTAAGGGTATAAACTAAATACATTTAAGGAACAAAAAATTTCCCTAGGATTCAAATTAAGACTTAACCTTTTATTAATTTTCTAAAAAGGACTAGAAACATTTTTAAAAACCTGTCTGTCACTAATTATGCAACAGTACAAGGCATTTAGACTGTTAGGTGAGAAAACTAAATATAGAAAAGTCAAATGACTTTTCCACAAACCAGAAGAAAAATTAATATTTATTAGTCCAGAAGCAAAACAACAATATAAAAATCTCATTGATCCTTCAAAAATAAACATCCTTTTCAAGTAATATACCAGAAACTAATGACAAATTATCTTGCAATCCAAGGAACTGCTAAATCAATCTCTAAATTTTTGTTTCCGAGTCTTATAAGATCCAGTATTATTTTTAGGTGTAGATACTCCGCAAGTAGAAAAAGGTTGGCAATTAAGCTAAAAGTTACTACACACTTAAGAACTCTTAAGCTAACTAAACCTCTTGTGCTTGTAGCTCCAGGAAAGCATACTTCAGGGGTATTGCACATTTCAGTATGATAATAACCCCACTGAGATGAAATTAATCATGAAGCAGCCTTCGGCCATCCTTTCTGACCATGGGGACTGAAGCCTGAAAGGTGGGCCTATTTGCTGCCAGATATGCAAATTGCAAAAGGTGCACAATGCAGAAACATGAATAATTTATCAAAATAATCTGTTATTGCTAGAGGTTAAAAATCTGAATAAACTGGCAGCATCGCTACAATAGGTAGCATAATTTAGCTAGACTATTTTTTTTTCCAGAAAATCTTACCTGATTAAGCAATGTGTTTTGTATGTTGTATTTGCCTTAGACTCTAAATAGACTTTAATTTAGTAGCATAGCATTATTGAGTTTAATTCAGAGGAGAAAAAAAGATTCTTCAAGGTTTGCTAAAATATAGTCCTTATTTTTTTTAATCTTTAAGAATACAGACTATGTTTTCCATAAAAACCATTAAGTATTTCTTAATTAAAAAAATAATTTTGATGTTTAATTATATTTAAGTCAAAATCTATCTACAGTTTCTACATCCATATGGGGTCAGATTTTTCTTTATTATTTGAAAAGAAGCAA
The DNA here is from genome assembly GCF_014754425.2 of Oryx dammah. Lineage (NCBI taxonomy): Eukaryota > Metazoa > Chordata > Mammalia > Artiodactyla > Bovidae > Oryx > Oryx dammah. The sequence goes on along the minus strand of NW_024070188.1, from coordinate 15,561,405 downwards.
GCTTAAGGAGAAAAGAAACTGGAAAATATCAGTGAGAATATTTACAATTAGAGAATCGGGCATTTCTTCTGAAGGCATCATGTAGCTCTCTGACTGTGTAAGAATGGCAGGTTTCTTAAATATTTAACAATTTAGAGTTGAAGATCAAGGTAAAATTTTATTTAAACAATTAAAAGAAGGAAACCTGTTTTAATAGAAAGAGAAGATATGAATGAGACACAGATCAATTGGCCTTTCACTTTAAAAAATATTTGGCATGTTGGGGCAAGGCTGGCTGATTCCATTAAGATCAAGATAAAGCCTCCTGCCATACAGCTAGTAAAACAATGGGATGTGATACCATGGGAAGATGAGTCCCATTCCTGGGGATGCCAGATACATATTTGTCTTAGAGAGGTCCTCAATGTATCTACTTAAAGCAAAAAGGCAGTCCCAGATGATCACTCTAGGTCCCTTTTAACTTCTATAACACCTTTCTAAAATCAGTGACTATGAACAAAGTGAAGAGTATTTGAAAAAATTACCTATGTTATGTTTTGATGGCAAATCTCTTATTTATTTTTATTATTGAGGCTTACCTTGGTAGTCCTCCCTTACAATCAAATAAGGATCCTCTTTTCTTTGATTGAATTGTAAAAGCAAATATTTTGACCAAGCACTTTGGATTAATTCTCTTAGAACAATTAGGACTCAAGTAGAAACTTGATTCTTTTATTGAAATAAATGTTATGACTTGGAAAAATTATTCTATTCCCAATATGAGTGAGTTATGCTCTCACCCAAAATTGATTTTGGCTCTTTAAGCAAAATAAAACAAAAATTTTAAAGTCAATAATTTATTCTAGCAAATAAACTCTTTTATTCTATATATATATATATATTATTACATAAACATATCAAGAAAACAAAATTTGTGACTGTTCAGTCACATTTTTCAGGTATGTGTTGGTATATTCTCCAACTCATAACTTGTACATAGAATGAAGAGTGATTTCCTCACTAAGTGATATCATGGAGCATCATGATATAAATCCAGCCCTTAAAACCACCAGCCCCTTATAACACAGGTAGCTAAACCCAGTGCTCTGTGACAACCTAGAGGGGTGGGTTGGGGTGTGGGGGCGGGACAGAGGTTCAAGAAGGAGGGGACATATGCATACTTATTCACACATACTGTGTTGTGCAGAAACCAACACAACACTGTAAACCAATCATCCACCAATTAAAAATAAAAAATTAAATCCATTCATTGATAATATTGTCCAACATGTCATGTTTCAACCTGTCAAAACCATTTTTGTTGGAAAAATAAAGAAATACATGTTTAATAATAAAAAATCACTAGCCCATATTGTTCTAATATTAGTAAACAGTATCTGTGAATATTACTATTCTGTTTTTCATTTTCTAGAAAATAAGAAATACACACATATCTCTTTTATCTCATTATCCAACCAGGGAATGCTATAAATAAACAGAACTGTTAAATGCAAATGTATCCATATGAAAAAAAATGTGTGTGTATATATATATATATATATATAGATAGATAGTGGAAGCAAAAACTGAGAGCAAAGATTGATTTACTTTTAAGTCTTTAACACAGTTCTTGGCACTAAAAGACATCTAGTCAATGATTTTGTATGGATACATGAATAATGATTAGGAGACAAGCTGTTTTAAAAAAGGCATTGTTATATGTCTGAAATTTTAAACGAAATGGGTAGCAAATATCCTAATAAAACTGCTCAGACTCACAGAGGCTTTTTTCCTCTATAATACTGCAGATGTCAAAATATGAAGATATTATAATCTGCTTCAAAGAGAATCTATGTTTTTTGTAAAAATGGCAAAGTTTATAAAATGCAGATCTATTACACTGAAACTTAGCATGATTTCCAAAAAGAAGAATCCTTAATAGAGAGTCCTAAAATCAAGCAATCTAAAGAAGAATTAAGTTATATTTTTAAAGAAACACTTTCAGCTGTACTTTGTCCTCAGGTTTAACAGACAATTTAAGGTTGAACAACTCCCAATTTAATATTAAATGAGAAAATCTTTCTCCAAATAATTACTGAGTTCCATTATTCATTCTTGCTTCAGTATTTATTGCACTCATGCTTACTGGGAACAGGGACCCTAATACTCAGTGTAAGGACTAGTTCCACCCATAGTCTGGTTAGGGATACTATATGAAAAATGCTAAATGAATAATATAGTAATCTGAGTTCTGGATATAGGTAATTTTTAAGGAGGCAGGAAATAGGTAAGGCTTGAAGGAAAGTACAGAGTCACAGGGGTAAGGGAAAGAAAGTTACAAATTGAGTGCCTGATTGAGTATTCCTGTGGATTATGGATCAATCTGTCTGGTGCAGAAGAGTCTCCTTTGTATTAAAGAGAAGTAAAAATAAAAGTTTTCAATTCCCTAAAAGTAAATTATGGTCAAAATAATAACCTTGAAATCTCAGTAAATGAGATGTATTTTTTTTAGAACATTAAGAGCCATTACATTTTGGGCAAGGGAGTTATATAGCAATGTTTTGAAGAGATAAGACTCTCTGTGATTGTCAGGAGAAAGGAAGCACGGGAGCCAGGTAAACTGTCACCAAAGTATTCCAGTTGCAAGATGATAATGTCTAAGACTAAGCGAGTGTTCATGGAAATGAAAGAAAATAATAAGTCAGACATTTAACAGCCTTCTTTTTCTTCTTCTCTAGATGTGACTGACATGTACTTAGGAGGAAAAAGAAGGCTGTTTATTAAAATATGACAGGTTTGGGCCCTGATAAACAGAACTGGTTTTAATATAATTTAATTGAAGTTCATAACACAAATACATATTGCGTTTGAGATAGTAGTGTAACTTCAAGTGAAAACACTGAGTAGACAGTGGGAAAATATATGGCCTTTGAAGAGAGATAAGGTTAAATTAATGTTATGAGAGTGAGAGTGAACAGTTTCTCCAATGGACAAACAGAAGGCCTTCAGTTACCTTGAGAAAAATGCTGGTTAATAAGGTATAAGAACAAATCAGAGGTTAATTTCAACAAGGTCAATGAAAGAGGATATTTAAAACAGGAGGAAATAAACCTCAGGATCAAATAAGAAGAGTTCATTTTGATATCTAGAACATAATTTTGGAATTGGGATACAAATAGCAGGGAGACTATTGTTTTATGCTGGTCACAGCCTATCGATAACCTATGCTGTGTCAGGACAGGCCCTGATATTCTTAGTATGAGTGCAAGACACCTTCAGCAATAATCATCAGGAAACTAGTGAGGGGTCGGAAACATTACTTATCAGTCCCAGAAATTACATGACACAATCTGGGGGTCACAAAACAAGTTCTTGAGGGGAAACAGAAGGAGAGAGAGAGGGTTAGCAAACCTGGAGCTCTGCCTTTGTTGGGGTCAAGGTTTTTCTGGGCTAACTGTTGATGAATATAAAACATAAGAGCAGGAATTTTTTTCTGGGAAAAAAGGTTTGGGAAGAGAGAAAAACAAGCGGCCCAAATGGTTGGTTATTGAAATAAACCAAGATCTCTAAAAATAAATAAAGAAATAAAGAAGCCTGGAGTGTGGAAGTGGGCTGTGAGCCCAGAGCAAGGTACCTCTCTGAGATAGCCATCTAGGAAGCATTCGCTTATTTGAAGCAGATGGCTCTGAAACCAAAACTTAAGTCAGGCACTTGAGCTAAAAAAAGGAAAAGCCAACTGTCAGGGCTTATACTATATCTGTCTTTAAGGGCTTAAGGTGGGCAGTGACCAAATCAAGGTGAAGCGTGTAAGTCATTTATTTGACAAGTGTGGCAAAAAACCACAGGGGGGAAAAAGTGGCTTGGAGGTAGCAGGAAAATCAAGCAAGCACTGTTTTCAAAATAAGGGACACCTATGTTATTTGAAGAGAGAAATCAAGAAAAACTTGATGGAGATAAAAATATTAAAAAGTCTGGGGGAACTTCCTGGCAGTCCAGTTAGGACCCCACACTCCCACTGCAGAAGGCACAGGCTCCATACCTAGTCGGGGAACGAAGATACCACATGCCATGATGCAACCAATAAATGAATTTTAAAAAAAGTCTTGGAAGTGGGAAAGCTAGTAAGGTGGCAAGATCCCACGATGTGAGAGAGGGCATAATAAAATGCACAGGTGGGCAGAAAGGCATCTCTTCCTCTGGAAATCAAAATTACCCTATTAAATGTGAGTCATGCCCAACTATTTCCTGCAAGGGCAATATTGTGATCAATTATGAGTACAAGGAAGACATCCAAATTCAAAACACATTCAATTTAACTGAAAATGGAATTTTATTAAATAAATAAAAAATTTGAGATAAAAGGATAAAAAGAAGAAAAAAACTACTAGAGGGAATAATTGAAAAAAATGTAAAAACAGTAGCAAATAGTGATATAAAAGATGACAGTTGAGAGAAAAAAATGGGGAAAATGTTTGAGATTCAATTTATTATTCAAATGACTCAGATTTTCTAATGCATAAAATGTCATTATTAAACATTGTAGATAACTATTCTGATATATCAAGATGATAGGGCAATCTTTTTTTCTCTAAAACTAAAGAGGACTATTTGGCAAATAGTTAACACATCTAATTAAGACAGAAAGTAATATTTGATTATTTTCTTCTATCTGATATAAAAATTTTAATCTTATCCTTGGGCCTTTACTAACACTGATAAAGAGCAAAATACTTTGAAGAAGTGACACCTAATTTTTGAAGCTATGTATTATGATAGATGCCACCTGTTTGAGGTTTTTCCGCTAGTCTATTATGTAAAGCATGCAATTAATTATTTGTTTAAACATGAAGGTGATTTTATTTGCTCTTTGTTGTCTCTGGGATGCTTGGGAAAATATGCACTACACATTTAGGATAAAATGTCACTGAAGAGTCATGGATAATCATCTATATTTATTCCTAATTTTAGAGATTGAGGATTTATTGTAATTCATTATGATCTGTTCTTTAGCGCACATTTGTGTCAGAGCTCTAAGAGCTCAAATGCTATAACTAGCAGTTCACACATGATCGATCCAGAGAAATAAATGGGCTTCACATTGTTGTCCTCCCTGGAAGGATATTTCACCACTTTGCGCTCTCCTTCCCATCAATGTTGAAGGGAATTATGTACACCTCTTGGGAACAGTAGTTCCCAATGTCAAGAATGCAGATTTATACTCAAATTGACACTTAAAAGGAAGCCTACAGGTTCTCTTAACAGTAATATGATAAGCTGAGGTTACTGAGGATTGACATTGCTCTGAAGCCCACATTTTCACATATTGCAGCAAATGTACTGCTTTCCCTGGGGATCAGCCAATGAAGCATAATGGTTTACTTTAGCAGCCGGTCTCTACCTTCGAATATTCAAAATCCACGCTCATATGCACAAATAAGGGAGTTAATATTCAATTACTGGAGCAAGATGCACAGAGGCATTTGAGAGCAAGTCAGTGAAAACACCTTCCCATATACTTTGGGAAAAGGCAGGGTATTAATCTTGTTCTAACAAATGATTAAACTGAAACCCACTCTTGGAGCTGTAAGGCTTCCAAGAAGCCCATCTCCAACACCCCACAGATGGACAGGATTCCACACGACCCATTTGATGGCAGAAGACGTTTTATAAACATGAACTACTATACATATCTGAGTTCAGAAGTCAAAGAAGAGTTCAAAAGTCTATGTTAAGAATGAAATTACAATTGACTCTTTGTAGAGCATGAAATACTTTGAGGACTTTAACACTGACAAGAAATCTCAGAAACAAGCAGAATGAGCTCCTGTATTATATGATGGGGCTGGAGGGAGAAGGTAAAAATTAAGGGTACAGTAGACGCTAACATGTTAAATCCTCAGAGCAATGATTTAGTAAATAATCAACTATCTCTAAAACAAGCTTAGATAGCGATGGGAAATTTTGGAAGTCAACTTAATTTCAAAAAAATCCCTGATAACATGGCAGACAAATTACTGGAAAATGCTATCACAGGAGGGTTGAACATTCCACCAATGATCCCATATTAATGGCAATCCTCATATGTGTGCAATGTGGGAGACCAGGGTTCCATCCCTGGATTGGGAAGATCCCTTGGAGGAGAGCACGGCAATCCACTTCAGTATTCTTGCCTGGAGAATCCCCACAGACAGAGGAGCCTAGCGGGCTACAGTCCATGGGATCTCAAAGAGTCAGACATGACTGAGTGACTAAGCACCGCATAGCACATGTATCTAACCCAAAATTTCAAGCTCTAGAACCAGAGAACACTCAATAGATGACTAATACCAAGAAGGATGTTCTATCTCTTGAATAGCAGGCAGAAACTTAGTGTGGTACCTCAGTACTTTGTGTTGACATGTTCAAAATATTGATTTATCTTTGCCCATACTTGACTCTCTATATCAGTCCTGGGAATATATGTCTACCCAAATTTCTAAAAATTTTATAGATTCCTCATCCATTAGTTATTGAATTTTCTAGAAGATCAGATAAACAAAAATATACAGATTAAAATCATAATCAGATATTTCTTAAACAAAGCCAAAAGCCAAAACAGAATAACAGAAAACAAAAAAATCAAAACATTCGTTCTGCATATTATATTCAACAAAGGTGTATTTCACAGACATCAATACTGTATGACACATTAAGTTCTAGAAAGTGCTCACCAAAATATTGTAAAGCTCGCTTCTGTATTTGAATAAAATTTCAAATTTTTGTGCATCAATAGAATTTCTAAAATCCTTTGCATAAATTATTCCACTTGATTTACGTCACAATCCTATCAGACAGGCAGGCAGGCCTATGCTAAGTCATAAACATTCTGATTCCTAGTCTAGCATGTTTTCAACATAGAAAGTCTTATCAACTCTTTTCATTTAATGTCATTGTTTCTTGGAGTTTTAAACTATAAAAATTAATATAAAGTTTAAAATGTTATAGTATATTTGTTATATATTTTATATTATATGTATACAATGAGGAGAAGATAATTTCTCATTGATCCTGCTATAAATCATCTTGATAGCCATATATAAACACAGGCAAATCTTTTAATACAAACAGTTCTGGCCTTAAAAAAATAACAATGGCAATACTAACAACTAACTTCTATAGTACTTTATTGCTGTTGTTTAGTTGCTAAGCCATGTCTGACTCTTTCGTGACCCCCATGGACTATAGCCCACCAAGTTCTTCTGTCCATGGGATTTCCCAGGCAAGAATACTGGAATGGGTTGCCATTTCCTTCTCCAGGGGATCTTCCCAACCCAGGGATCGAATCCACATTTCCTGCCTTGGCAGGTGGGTTCTTTACCATTGAGCTGCCAGGAAACCCAGACAGTAATTTATAGAAAATCCTGTATTATTTGACTTAAACAAGAAAGAAATGCATTATTTCATGTTACAAAAATAACAAAATAGAAGGTTGCCTTTTAATTACTTATCTTGTTGGGCATAAAATAGTGTCAATATTGCAGTATCATGCTAAATTAGTGTACTATTACAAGAATATTAATTGTACATGTGCCCCAATGTTCACTGTAGCACTATTTACAATAGCCAGGTCATGGAAGCAAATTAAATGTCCATCAACAGAGGAATGGATAAAGATGATGTGGTATATCCATATAATGGAATATTACTCAGCCATAAAAAGGAATGAAATTGGGTCATTTATAGAGACCTGGATGGACCTAGAAACTGTCATACAGAGTGAACTAAGTCAGAAAGAGAAAAGCAAATATCATATAATATTATGCAGAATTTAGAAAAATGATACAGATGAACCTATTTGCAAAGCTGAAATAGAGACAGACATAGAGAACAAACGTGTGGATACCAAAGGGAGGAGGGCCCAATGGGATGAATTGAGAGACTGGGACTGACATATATACATTACTGTATAAAGCAGATAACTAATTAAAACCGACTGAATAGCACAGGGAACTCTACTCATTGCTCTGTGGTGAACCTAAATGGGAAGGAAATCAAAAAAAGAGGGGATACATATATGCATATAAATGATTCACTTTGCTGTACAGCAGAAACTAACACAACACTATAATGTAATTATACTCTAGTAAAAGCTTATTTTAAAAAGTGGAAAAAAAATATTAATTATAAATAAAACAATGATCTTGATGGAGGATAAATACATTTATCCCCAAATTCTTTATATTTAAAATAATCCTTACAAAAATATCCAAATAATGGCACCAATTGTATTAACCAAAAATAGAAGAATAAGATCTAGTTCTACTACTTTTTAATTAACTTTGGATTTACAATTTATTTATTTCTATTGAGTTTGGTTGCCTTCACATGAATTTAATCTTTGAAGTGTTCCCAAAATTTTTCTTTTTAATCATTTAAAGTCTATAATATATTTTAGTGATTTTGAAGTGAGATCATTTAAAGAAAAATTTTTTTAATCTAGATTTTTTATATGTTAGAAGAGTGTCAAAATAGTGAAACAAATTAATTTGGTCTAAGAAAAATCATTTCACATGATTTACATTCAGTGTTATAAACCACTGTCTTAGTTAAAAGGAGCTTGCTGGGCTTTAAAAAAGGAGGATAATCTTTGAGAGTCTCTCCTGAGATCTAACACTTAAGGAATATCTGAAAACAGAGCATGAGTTTCTTTTGTGTATTGATAAGAACAATGGTATCTTTGAATTCAATAAATGCCAAATAAAGAAATGCACAAAGAACACAGCATGCTACGCACACAAATGTTCAAAGTTATCCTACAAATGGGACCATATAGTTGATTTCAAATAAAAGTCTTAAAGAAGCGGTTCAGATATGAAATAGATCTGAAGGTAGTGATACATATATTTGATGTTTGAAGAATTTAAATTGTGGCATTCCTAATTCCATTCAAGCAGGCAAGGGCATACTCTTTAAAAAAATTATGATTATTTCAGATGGCAGTTAACCCCTCTGTTCCTGATTATTCCTAAAGTCAAAATCTGTATACCCCTTTACACAAAAAAGAAAAAAATGAAAAAGACACAGTCCTAAAAATAACATGAGTTTGTTTCAATTACATTAAAATTTTATAAGAAGAATTTTAGTTTTAATGTTATTTAGTTAACTTGACAATTTCTCAATGAAAGTGAAATCTCTCAGCTGTGTCCAACTGTTCTCCAGGCCAGAATATTGGAGTGGGTAGCTTTTCCCTTCTCCAAGGGAGCTTCCCAACCCAGGGATCAAACCCAGGTCTCTCACATTGCAGGCGGATTCTTTACCAGGTGAGCTACAAGGGAAGCCCAAGATTACTAGAGTGGGTAGCCTATCCCTTCTCCAGCTGATCTTTCTGACCCAGGAATTAAAATGGGGTCTCTTGCACTGCAGACAGATTCTTTACCAACTGAGCTATCAGGGAAGCCCAATGGTATAGCATATATTTGGTGTGCAAATCTAATATTTAAATATCCTACATGCTACTGTTGTTGTTAATTGGTTGCTAAGCTGTGTCTGACTCTTTCGCGACCCAATGGGCTGTAGCCTTCCAGGCTTCTCTGTCCATGGAATTTTCCAGACAAGAATACTGCAATATATTGCCATTTCCTCCTCCAGGGGATCTTCCCGACCCAGGGGTCAACCTTGGGGCTCCTGTGTCTCCGCATTGACAGGTGGGTTCTTTATCATTAGCACCACCTGGAAAGCAAATACCTCCTGGACACCATATTTTAATTATTATGTGCATCATATATAGAGAGAAGGGTTATTACACTACAGAAATAAATTTTAAATTAGTGGCATGTAACTTTTTATTTGTGTGTGTGTGTGAAAGTCTCTCAGTCGTGTCTGACTCTTTGTGACAATATGGACTGTAGCCCGCCAGCCTCCTCTGTCCCTGGAATTCTCCAGGCAAGAATACTGGATTGAATTGTCATTTCCTTCGCCAGGGGATCTTCCTGATCCAGGGATCAAACCCAGGTCTCCCACATTGCAGGCAGATTCTTTACTGTCTGAGCCATGAGGGAAGCCACATACTACTAAATAATAAGTTAAATCACACAAAAATATATTTTTAGTAAATAAGAGAGTCTAATAACATCAAAACTGATATAAGATTCTCAATAGATTTTCACTGTTTTCTGGTACAGAAGAGTTGATATATAGATTTATGAATTTATAGATTTTAGTCATCCATTATGGTGACAGTTATTATTTTAGCCAATATTCAGATATTATTTGTTCCCTTGATGAATTTGCATTATAACATGCTCCATAAATAGGATCAAACTTCTGCATAAATAATGTATAATTTGCATTTGTATGTCTTAATGAACGAAATACCAGAGATACATTTTTAAAAGCAGGTTTACATGAGAAACTAAACATGAACATTAGGTAGTCACAGCAGACAGGTGAATCTTCAAAAGTGGATCATCGAATCAAAGCAGATACTGTGTTTAATAGTCTGGAAAGGCACTTATGACACATAAGGTATTATATATGGTTTTAAGAAACTTCTGGGCATTGTATTCACAGTTTTAAAGAGTCATAGTTTCCACTAAACAAACATTAACCAAAAAAAAAAAAAAAACAACAAACCCCTGTTCACTGTTATAAGTGAATCTTTCACTGGAAAGATGAAAACATTTGTGTGGAGTGATCATTAGGCTATATTGAGAGAGAGAGGGAAAAAAAGAGAGAGAGAGACTGATGATATTTCTCCTTTACCTTAAATCATGTTGTAGAGCTATGGAAATCTTGGTATATGTCTTCTAAAATGGGAACTGAGGGGATAGAGATTCGTGCACTTACACCTGTCTGACACCTGGAAAATTCTAAGGTGAGACACTGTCTCTTGAGTGGTCCACAGCAGCAAAGCAAAGATGGTGATAAGGTAATAACAACAGGTTGAGGAAATTGAAGGTTCTTAAGCAGCTAGCTACCAGAGGCCAGTCACAATTATGGGACAACAGTCAGGTTGCTCCAGTGCAGAGGTTTCAAAGAATCCAAAATAGTACCTCATGAGAGAAGGAATCAATTGGCTTTGGACATCTGCCACTAGGACAGAAGGCAGCAAAGTCAGATGTAACACTTGAGGCAGTGAGGTACGATTGTGTCCGTCGTCCCTGCTGCCTCCCCTTCACTCTGACCCTGGAGGGGACGAAGGCTGGGTGTTGTGGCAATCAGCTGCCAGGCAGCAGAGTAAGGAACAGGGACAGGAAGCCCGGGGCACCCCACCCACACTTACAGGCTTCCAAGCTCAGGGCAAGGTCAACCTGACCAATGGGAAACTTCTTACCTGGGGTGGATGTTGGGAGCTTTCATATTAGACTGGATTTGGAAGTCTTAAATGCTTGTAGGAAATACCATTGTTTTTATTCTGAGCATGATCAGGAATAAATATAGGGTCTTTTTCAGATTTCACCCAATGGGGTAGAGAAAAGCAAGTCTAGAGAGAGGTGTTTGCAGTGGTAGTCAATGAAAGAACAAAGGTGCTTACTGCTTACTACCCAACTGAATACAGCATGTTATAGGAACTGGAGACATAAAAATAGCATGGGGGCTCTCCTCTGTACTCTTATTTGTGCTTGTTTTCCTCTCTTTTTATCTTCATATCCAACTACTCTTTTTCATCCAATCTCATACGCCGTCATTCCTGGAAACCTCTCCCCTCCCATCCCCACAGAGCAAGCTCTCTCTCATTCCTTTGAGCCTGCAATGCACCTCATCAGGACCTTTCTTAACATATCCATACCTTCTGTGTGTGATTTCATTGTTCACATATGTTTCCCTCTCTCTCACTAATCTACACATGCAATGAGAACAGACTTTCCAGATGCATCATTTTTCCTTTGTCGTATCTATTTCTGAGAGGAGTAACTTAATGAGCTATTTTGCAACCCACATGTATAAATTACTTTCCAACCTTGCAACCTCAGAAGTAGCCATCCACACTCCTTGTTTCAATTTACATGGCAGAACACATTTTTAAGAGTAATATTCTCTAATGAGAAATTTTATAGCTAATTTATAAGTGGTCCATAGAATCCTTGTTCCGACAGATGCTCTTCTCCACAGAGTTCAAGGTCAAAGATGTTACCTTTAAGCACGTAGACAAGATGTTACCTTTCAGGACTTTAACATGATATATTCCACACTGAAATCCTACAGTGCAGAAACCAATTTAAGCTAACTCATTGTTTTCTAAACATATTTGATGACAGGATGAGGAATAAATACTTTTCGCTTCTCGCTAACACTAATGATGTTATTAATAATATATAGTCATTTATTCATTAGATGCTTATTGAATACCCATAGCTCCCTGTATCTGTGTAGAATATTTATAGTTTACACAGCTCTTTAATATACATATTCTTCAGTTCAGCCAACAAGACGGATAGTAGTCAACAATTCAACTTTCTGAACAATGTGGATTGGTGAAAAGAACATAAATATTGTATTTAAAAAGGTTAAGCTTAGAATCCCAGCCTTACCACAGTAGTATTTTATATCCTTGAGCATGCTTAGGTTTTCAAAGGCTCAAATTGCTCTGAGGACTAAGTGAGGTGACATATGTAAAGTACTGAGCTTAATACTTTGAGCATAATAGACACTTGCAGATGTATGCCTTCCACCGAGTCAAAGTTTCCTAATTATGGATAGCACTCATTAATTCTCCTTAATTTTGAACAGAAGCATGATATATGTGTTACACTGTACTCAGCTCTGTCAGTTAAAACCAAGAAAGTGATTTCAAAAAACAAGACTGAGATCTAGTGAGAGACAATTAAATGCCTAGCGCTGTGCGCTATGTTCCACTGTAGGAACAGAACACCAATCTATCCAGAGGGGCAGGAAGCAATGACGTTTTATGGAAGTAATAACTGGATACCTCAACATGTATTCAAAACAGAAGAGATGGAGAGGTGAAGATAAGGGTTCAAGATAAGGTGAAGATATGGTTTTTATCTTATAAAACCTTTCTAAAGAAAGAAGCCTCTGAAAGAAACGATAGTGTAAGAGAGAACTGGATGACTTTAAATGATCGGAGAGAATTTTGTGTGGGGAAACAGTTATCAAGAGGTGAAACTAGAGACAGAGTGGGAGAGACATCAAAACCCTTCAATTTGGACTTTATCCTAAGGACAAAGTAAAACTTCAGCAAATTAAGTAAAATAAGCAGCTATTAAAAAAAAGAAAAAAAAGAAAAGTGAAGTTGCTCAGTTGTGTCCAACTCTTTGCGACCCCATGGACACCAGGCTCCTCCGTCCATGGGATTTTCTAGGCAAGAGTACTGGCGTGGGTTGCTGTTTCCTTCTCCAGGGAACTTCCCGACCCAGGGATCGAACCCAGGTCTCCCACATTGTAGACAGACGCTTTCCATCTGAGCCACCACTTGATCTTAGCCAAATAGGCCAAGAAGCGATGCATGATATGAATCCCTGCACTGCAAATTATGTGGTGTAGATTATGGGCTTTCCAGAATCAGCCGAGAAGGATAAAACAGTACTCCAGACTAAAGGTTAACAGTATTCTGGACTAGGACTGAGGTTGTGGAGACCTAGAGCAGTAAGTAGGAAGGTGTGAGAGACAGACTTTTGAGCCATGTCTATGCCCAAGAGTAGGAAGTCACACAGAACTCTGTATCTACCCTCTTCTACTACAAGCACCTAGTATCAGGGCAATATGCACTTGTAAAAATCACCAAATAACAGTACAGTAAAAACTGAAATAACGATCAAAAAAGCAAAATAATCCAAAATATATGATTAAGCACAACTATAACACTGTACTTTTCATTTATTTTATTTTCTCTTTCATTGAATCCAAAAGTGACTTCAATGCATATTTACTGTGTACCCACAATGTATAATTACGGGATTTATAGCAGAAGCAACAAAAACAAATAAACACAGGTCAATGGAAAAGTATGCTTGTATTAATTAAAAATGCACAATTTCATTAAAATGATAATGGGTTACATCATTGGCTACATACTTGAGAGTCATAAATATCATGATTGAAAAGACTTTGGGGGTGAAATAGGATTTCAATGAGAAGGAACAGATAAACATTCATTATGAAATAAAGAAATGAAAAGCTTAATGTTTCTGAGGATTACATCATTTATTTCTTTCCCTTAATGTTTCTAAATGATTCTGTGCTGTGTGCAAAATCATTTCAATCATGTCCAACTCTTTGCAACCATATGACTACAGCCCACCAGGCTCTTCTGTCCATGGGATTCTCCAAAGAAGACTGCTGGAGTGGGTTGCCATGTCTGCCTCCAGGGTATCTTCCTGACCCAGGGATTGAACCCATGTCTCTTATATCTCCTGCTTTGGTAGGTGGGTTCTTTACCACTAGTGCCACCTGGGAAGCCCAAATTTTGCTTAAATGACATCTATTGAACACCAACATATATTAGCACTGTACTCAGCATTTTGACAATTATTATACTCACTACAAATGTAATAAATGACCAGCTTTGATATTTTTAATCAGAAGAGTACCTGGCATATAATCAGTATTCAATAAGTATTGTTGAATTTATGAATAACTGCATTATAAGGAAGGTTGATCCTCATAAATAAAAGGCCCTTTAGGCAAAGTGATGAGTTTGGATACTAAAGGAAGAGTCTAGGAGTAGAGACTGGAAATGGTTAAATTACTTTAATGACTTAATGTCAAGTTTTAGAATTCCTGAGGGTGATCCAAAAATGAGGGAATGAGGACAAGTGAGGAAAAATGAAAGTTGGAGAGCAGTCAGAGATGACCCAAGGCTGGAGATTACCAGGGAAAGGACAACAAACAATATCCAGAGGGTATTAAATAGCGGAGACAGCCAATATTTAATCTGTATTTCTTACCATTGCTTGGAGTGATCACACACACACACACACACACACACACACACACACACTCTCATACATACTCTACCATCCAGAAACTTCTAAAAAAAAAAATCAACTCCACATAGTTTGCATGAATGGATTTTTTGGAAATTAAAATGCTAGTAAGAAAAAAGAACAGAATCAAGAGGATTAACAAGCCAACCTACTAACTGACTCTTTGCAACTCTATGGACTGTGGCATGCTAGGGTCCTCTATCCATTGGATTTCCTAGGCAAGAATATTGGAGTGGGTTGCCGTGGCTCAGTGAGAAAAGAATCTAGCTGCCAATCCAAAAGTTACAGGAGATGCAGGCTTGATACCTGGATCAGGAAGATCCCCAGGCGGAGGAAATGGCAACCCACTCCAGTATTTTTGCCTGGGAAATCCTATGGACTAGAGGAGCCTGGAAGGCTACAGTCCATGGGGTCACAAGGAGTTGGACACAACTGAGCAACTGAGCACACAGGAACTCACACCAACTGAACCAATTAAGTAAGAACAGGATTCACAGCCAGGGGTGGTATTCATCATACAAAACTGGTGAATTTTAGAGCAAATGTGGGAGGGCTGTGAACTTTCATGGGAATGGGTACATTAGAGCCAGTTCATACAAGCTTAGGAGAGCCACTAATAAAATTTTCAGAAATTTCTCCAGTTGGTTGATTTCACATTGATCACTTCAAATGGCCGTGGTGGGGTTGTTTACACCATGGAAATGAATAAATGATAACTCAGTGCTATATTTTTCTCCCCAAGAGCGAGTTTACCAGCACACCATGGAAACTTACCCAGCTCTTAGGAAGCACAGGAATCCTAACCGATATCCATGTTAAATAAACTAGGACTTATTATCTGTGTTCTCAGATAAATAGCAGAGTGGGGAGTGAGCAAAGGAAGGACCCAGTAAATGTAAAGACTAGGCTGTGCTGGTCAGTAGGGTATCATTGACAGTCACATCTGTTTTTTCAAATATAAAACTAGAGAGATGTTGTGGGGAGGGGGGTGGGGGGGTTCATGTTTGGGAACGCATGTACACCCGTGGTGGATTCATGTCAATGTATGGCAAAACCAATACAGAATTGTAAAGTAAAATAAAAAATAAATAAATAAAAATTAAAAAAAAATAAAAATAAAAATAAAAAGTTCTAAATGACAAAAAAAAAAAAACTAAATAAAATTTAAAATTCAGCTTCTTAATAGTACCAGTCATACTTCAAGAGTTAAAAAGCACATGTGGTAAAAAGCATTTATTTTCAACAATGCCAATATGGAACATTTCTATCAATATAAAATGTTTAGCTGAACAGTGCACATAGATTATCTAACTTCTGATAAATGTCACATTTTTCTTTCTAGGTTTCAAAATCCCCCAGTCACTGTGGTATGGCTTCCTCATGAGTTGTAAACATCCTTATTTGTCTCCTAATATTGTTTAAGCAAAATATCTGATAAATATTGATTACATATCTTTACCAACAGATTGTGTGTGGTTTTTAAAAGGGTTCATCCAAAACTAACAAAAGTCTAACATAAAGCTTTTAATAATGCCCAAGAATAGAAATTTTTTAGTAAAAATATTAGGAATAGCAATTTAAGCAAAATAATATCATTTTAAAATTATCACTATAAATCAGAAAAAAACGTTAAAGTTTATATAATATAAAAAACTTAAGAATAAAGAAAAAATAATTGTGATACTAATAAATAGCAAATTTTAAATGTGGCTGCTTCCAGTAGATTAGAATATTTTAAAAAATGTATAAAATGTTTTATTATTCTCTGATCAAACATATCATTACATATGTTTACTTGATGGGGGATGAGGTTGGGGAATTTTAAAAATCCCCATAGAAAGTAGCACAAATAAATTGGACAACTTAGAGGAAATGGACAGATTCTTAGAAAAGTTCAACCTTCCAAGACTGAATCAGGAAGAAATAGAAATTACAAACAAGCCAATTATAAACACTGAAATTGAAACTGTGAACAAAAATCTCCCCCCAAACAAAAGTCCAGAGCCAGATGGCATTGCAGGTGAATTCTGTCGAACATTTTAAAGAAGAGCTAATTTCTACACTTCTGTTTGTGTGTGTTAGTCATTCAGTCATGTCTGACTTTGTGACACCAGGGATTGGGGCCAACCAGGCTTCTCTATCCATGGGATTGTCTGGGCAAGAATACTGGAGTGGGTTGCCACTCCCTTCTCCAGGCGATCTTTCAAACCAGGGATTGAACCTAGGTCTTCCACATTGCAGGCAAACTCTCTACATCATTCTATGAGGCCACAATCACCCTAATACCAAAATCAAACAAAGATATCACAAAAAAAGAAAAAGGCCAATATTACCAATGAACATAGATGCAAATATACTCAACAAGAAATTCTAGCAAACAGGATTCAACAACATATTAAAAAATCATATACCTTGATCAAGTTGGGTTTATCCCAGAGATGCAAGGATTCTTCAATATATGCAAATCAATCAATGTGATATACCATATTAACAAACTGAAAGATAAAAACCATATGATAATTTCAATAGATGCAGAAAAAGCTTTTGACAAAATTGAGCCCTTGTTTATGATAGAGACTCTTCCAAAAATGGGAATAGGAGGACCCTATCTTAACATAATAAGAGGCATATACAACAGACAGCAAACATTATTCTCAATAGTGATAAACAGAAAGCAGTGCCTCTAAGATCATGAAGATGACAAGGGTGCCCACGTTCACCACTATTATTCAACACAGTTTGGAAGTCCTAGCTATGGCAATCAGAGAAGAGAAAGAAATAAAAGGAATCCAGATTGGAAAGGAAGAAGTAAAACCCACTATTTGCAGATGACATGATACTGTGCATAGAGAACCCGAAAGATACTATCAGGAAATTACTAAAACTAATCAGAGGATTTAGTAAAGTCTCAAAATACAAAATCAGTACACAGAAGTCACTTATATTCCAAATGCTAACAATGAAAGATCAGAAAGAGAAATTAAGAACTCAATCCCATTTACCATTGCAACTAAAAGAATAAAATATCTAGGAATAAACCTACCTCAGGAGACAAAAGAGCTGTATGCAGAAAACTATAAGACACATCTTAAATCAAAGATGACATAAACAGATGGAGTGATATTCCATGCTCCTGGGTTGGAAGAATCAATATTGTGAAAATGATTATACTACCAAAAACGATCTACAGATTCAATGCAATCTCTATCAAATTACCAATGGCCTTTTTCACAGAACTAGAACAAAAAATTTCACAATTTGTATGGAAACACAAAAGACCTCAAACAGCCAAAGCAATCCTGAGAAAGAAGAATGGAGCTGAAGGAATCAACTTACCTGATTTCAAACTATAAAACAAAGCTACAATCATCATGACAGTATGGCACTGGTACAAAAACAGAAGTATAGACCAATGGAACAAGATAGAAAGCCCAGAGAAAAACCTGTGCACGTATGGGTACCTTATCTTTGACAAAAGAGTCAAGGATATACAATGGGAAAAAGATAATCTCTTCAATAAGTGGTACTGGAAGAACAGGAAAATTACAGGTAAAAAAATGAAATTAGAATACTTCCTAATGCCATACACAAAGACAAACTTGAAATGGATTAAAGATCTAAATATAAGACCAGAAACTCTTAGAGGAAAACATGGTCAGAACACTGTATAACACAAAACATAGCAAGATCCTTTATCACCTACCTCCTAAATTAATAAAAATAAAAACAAAAATAAATAAATGGGACCAGTTAAACTTAAAAGTTTCTACACAGCAAAGGAAACTATAATCTAGGTGAAAATACAACCCTCATAATGGGGGAAAATCATAGGAAATGAAACAACTGACCAAAGGATTAATTTCTAAAATATACAAGCAGCTCATACAACTCAATACCAGAAAAACAACCCAATCAAAAAGTGAGCAAAAGACCTAAAGAGACATTTCTCCAAAGAAGACATATGGAGAGCTAATAAACACATGAAGAGATGCTCAACATCACTCATTATTAGAGAAATGCAAATAAAAAAAAACTACAATGAGATATCACCTCACACTGGTCAGAATGGACATAATCAAAAATTCCACAAAAAGCAAGTGCTGGAGAAGGTATAGAAAAAGGGAACCCTCTTGCACTGCTGATGGGAATGTAAATTGATACAGCCACTATGGAAGACAGGATGGAGATTCCTTAAAAACACTAGGAATAAAAATTCTCATATGATCCAGCAATACACTTCTAGGCAAATATCCTGAAGAAACCAAAACTGAAAAAGACACATGTCCCCCAGTGCTCATCGCAGCACTATTTACAATAGCTAGGACATGGAAGCAACCTAGATGTCCATAAACCGATGAATGTGTAAAATAGCTGTGGTACATATATAAAATGGACTACTACTCAGCCATAAAAAGGAATGCATTTGAGTCAGTTCTAATGAGGTGGATGAACTGAGAGCCTATTATACAGAGTGAAGTAAGAAAGAGAAAAACAAATATCATATATTAACACATAGATGTGGAATCTAGAAGAATGGTACTGATGAAACTGTTCGCAGAGCAGCAATGGAGATGGAGACGCAGAGAACAGACTTATAGACAAGGATGGGGGAGAAGAGGGAGATGGTGAGGTGAATGGAGAGAGCAGCATGAAAGCATATACACTGATCTTGGTAAATAGATAGCCAATGGGAATTTGCTGTATGATTCAGGGAACTCAAACTGGGGCTCTGTAGTAACCTAGAGGGGTGGGAATGGACAGGAGATGGGAAGGAGATTCACAAGGGAGGGGATATATGCACACCTATGGTTAATTCATGTTAATGTATGACAAAAATCAAACACATATTGTAAAGCAGTCATCAATCAATTAAAAATAAATATTTAAAAACAAAAACAAAACAAAGAAAGTAGCACAGAAAAAAAAAGAGTAATAGAAATAAGAAGTCAAGACATAATAAACAGCAATTCATGGAGGAATGTGATTTTAAAGATAAAAATCTTTCGAAAGTTTAGAACCTATGCAATGAGACTTTGAAAGCATCATTTTAAGGGTTTCATCACATAGTGTCCAACAAACTCTCAGTGGTAGTAATGACAACCATATAAGCACCTCAGGCTTCTAAATCAGGTGTGTTGGAGTAAGAACTGAGGGAAATGCTGAGCTGAAGCTTGGACACATCTTTCTATATCTGTTCCTAGGACTGACATATACATATTACTATATATTGATATAAAATAGATAACTAATAAGGACTTATAGTATAGCACAGGGAACTCTACTCAATACTGTGCAATGGCCTTTATTGGTAAAGAACCTAAAAAAGACTGGATACATGCATAGGAATAACTGATTCACTTTGCTGTACATCTGAAACTAACATGACATTGTAAATCAATTATATTCCAACAAATTAAAAAGAAAATAGAAATGCTTCAAGGGCAGAGACCTATATATACTTGTATTTTCTGATAAAAACCATCAAATTATGAGCACCACTCTAATTGGGACTATATCTGAAATAACAACTTGGTGAAGTACCAGATAATATTGATGACAAAAAAAAAAAAATTAAGAGGACTCTTTTGAAAAACACAATGCTGTGACTTGAGGGCTTCCAGGGTGGCATTAGTAGTAATGAACCCACTTGCCACTGCAGGGGACATAAAAGACAAGGGTTCAGTCCCTGAGTTGGGACGATCCCCTGGAGGAGGGCATGGCAACCCACTCCAGTATTCTTGCCTGGAGAATCCCCTGGACAGAGGAGCCTGGTGGGCTACAGTCCATAGGGGCACAAAATGTTGGACACAACTGAAGCAACTTAGCACACACAATTAAAGCACTCAGAAGCATTACTTTTTTTTCTGGTGAGATTGAACTGATGACTTCACAGCCTTGAAAAAAAGCAAATTCTGCAAGAATAACTAGGGCATTGTACAGAAAGCACTCAAAAACAGAGTGGTGTTTGATATAGCCTGCTGGCAAGTAAATATAGGTCCCAGTAAGCATTCTTTCAGATAAAATTGTTATAAATGTTATTGACTCTGAAGATGTGCTGGCCTATTATGATAGCAAATGTTTCATAAACCACTGATGAGTCATGAATGAGCCTCCTACCAATAAATACTTAATAGTGCCACAATTCAAGCTTATTATCAAAGATAACTAAATCTAGATACTCTCAAGAAATGGTGCAGGTCTCTACACATCACTAGAGGTCTCTGCCAGGTTGAGAGTAGTTTATTACTGAGTTGGTAAGTAGAAGTCCAAAGGATTACTAGCTCTCCCTTGTATTCAGTCCATTCTCTCCCTTTTAATCACACATCACAAGGCACCCTTTCAAAAGCTTTGCAACACATTCACCAAGTGTACATAATCTCTCTAATCTTCCAGTTCACTTTCAGATAAAGAATTAAGGTTCATTTTACATGCCTTATTCGATTTTGGTGAACCCATGCTGGGTCTTTGTGATTAGCACTTCCCTTAGGCCCCAATAAATAATCCTTTCCTAATACTTTTGAAATATTGATCAAGGTTAACATTAAGGTTACAAGATCCTTTCTATTCAAAGTTTTTAAAAATTCTAGAGACCACTGAAGCATGATTAAAATGCAGAGTAAGTACTATATAAGAAATCACTCTACAGGATCTGCCGGCGTACCTGAAAAATATGTGAGTTAGAGAATAAAAATGTTCATAGTGCTCTGGTCCTCTGAAGTTCGTTGTTTACTGGGGGGGTTTCCATGGACATATATTGAAGATTAGCAAGTAGTTGATGATGTGGTGAGATTATGTAACAATTAGTGAATGTATATGCAAATATCAGCTTTTCTTAAGTCCTTGAGCCCATATGTTGTGAAGATGAGTTTTAGCCAAATAGGAAATAAGAAAGTATACATGTAAGTTCCATTTTAGTACACATGTATATATTAGGGAAAAAGCCAATATAAACAAATTCAGTAATTTGTATAATAGTTGTGTCAAAATTCCTCCCTTTAAGGATCCTCTTTCTGATTAATAATGCAAGAATCTTTTGATTATTGTTGAAAAATCAGTACCTCAGGATATCATTAATACTGATAACATTTTTCTATGGAAACTATAATAACAATAATATAATTTTAAACATCATGCCGGTTTTACATTTGTCTACATGGTAGCTTAGTCAGAGAAGAATCTGTCTGCAATGCAGGAGACTTGGGTTTGATCCCTGGTTTGGGAAGATCCCCTGGAGAAGGAAATGGAAACTCACTCCAGGATTCTTGTCTGGGAAATCACATGGACAGAGGAGCCTGGTGGGCTACAGTCCACAGGGTCACAAGAGTCAGACACGACTTAGCAACTAAACTACCAACATACAAGAAGCAAAGTTATATGAAGTTCCTTTTTTTAGTAGTTACATGACTAAGAAGTAAAACTGGAGAATTTTAATATTTATGGAGTTCTTTTTCATTCATTCACTTAGCAAATATCTATTGAGTGTGTACTCTGTGCCAGATGCCATTCTAGGCTCTGGAAACACATTGTTTACACTCCTAGAAACTTGCCCTTTTGGAGTTTACAATTCTTCTCAGTAAAGCACATATTTGTTGGACATACCAGAATAGTGCTTGCTACAAAGAAAACGTTTACTCAAATGCTTATTGATTGATCAGACTAAACCATCTTTCAGTTCAGTTCAGTCGCTCAGTCGTGTCCAACTCTTTGCAACCTCATGAATCGCAGCACGCCAGGCCTCCCTGTCCATCACCAACTCCCGGAGTTCATTCAAACTCACGTCCATCGAGTCAGTGATGCCATCCAGCCATCTCTTCCTCTGTCGACCTCTTTTCCTCCTGCCCCCAATCCCTCCCAGCATCAGAGTCTTTTCCAATGAGTCAACTCTTCCCATGAGGTGGCCAAAGTACAGGAGTTTCAGCTTTAGCATCATTCCTTCCAAAGAAATCCCAGGGTTGATCTCCTTCCGAATGGACTTGTTGGATCTCCTTGCAGTCCAAAGGACTCTCAAGAGTCTTCTCCAACACCATAGTTCAAAAGCATCAATTCTTCGGCTCTCAGCTTTCTTCAGAGCCCAACTCTCACATCCATACTTTAGGACCTACTAATTTTTTTCATACAAACTTTTCCATGAGATATAATTTGACCTTCAGAATATTAAGCAGAATAAATAAAACTCATAATAGTGATAAATATAGGAACTATTAATATGTATTGACTGCTTATAATATGCCAGATACTGCACTAGGTATCTGACCTACATTTTCTCATCTAATCTTCAGGAAACTCTCATGGCGTGACAACTGTTATTGTCTTTCCAGATGAGGAAACTAAGTTTTATCCGCAAGATCGTAGGTGACTGAGCCAAGACTCAAACCTGGGAAGTTTGAGTCCACAGCCCTTGACATAAACATATGTAACATTAAAACAGCCATTTCTTTCCTATAAATTTATTTACATTTATTAGGTGCTGCTGCTGCTGCTAAATTGCTTCAGTCATGATAGGTGAACACTATGTAAAAGAAGTCTGTGTGCTAGCCAAATAAACACACTTCAACAATAGCTACTACACCAAATAGAATATGATGTAGTCTCTCTCTGGATTCAAGAGAATTACAGTCATATACATATGAAAGATAGATGGTGCGTCACTGATGACTATACATTAGACTCATTTCAACTGAGTAAGAATTTGCCTAATACCCCTTGTGTGAATGGAATTACATATATAGACAAAAATAAGGGTCAGACTAAATTAAAAGATTGAGTGTAACAGAATAGCATCAGCCAGTATTTTAGTAGTTTCTAAATTCATTTTAGTTGTATATGTACTCAATAGACACATTTACCTAGGGTGATGACTATTATTGAAAGCTTCATTAGTTACCCTTAGGCCTGAATACTTTTATTTTTGCAAATACTCTAAGATAAAGACGGATGCTTAAAAAAAAAAAGAAAAGGGGAAAAAAAAAAAACAAACCCAAGACTGATGTTCATAAGTGTGGCCATCAGATGGCACTACTTTTCCTTTTCTGAAGAGAAGAATTTTGCATGCAAAATTCAGTGACTAACGGTCACTAGAGGCAAGGGAACAGAGCAGAAGGCAAATTAAAAGAAAAAAAAAATTTCCTGCCAACAGAGGACTTGAGGAATGTGTTTATCAATCCTATTTTTTTTTTTTCACTTTTTAATTGCTTAAAGTGATTTGTACTCAGACCTTTTGAAAGCTCCCCATTTGACTGGAAGGGCTTCCCTGATAGCTCAGTTGGTAAAGAATCTGCCTGCAGTGCAGATTCCGGTTCAGTTCCTGGGGGCACTCCAGTATTCTGGCCTAGAGAATTGCATGGACTCTATAGTCCATGGGGTCGCATGAGCGACTTTCACTCTCACTTTTCATTTGACTGGGGATTAAAGAGCCTTACGATCCAGATCTCCACAACTTGATGATCTTACCTCGCAGCACTCCCTCCTCGCTCCCAACATTCCGGCTATAGTGCATCCTTTACTGGCCCTTGTTCTCTGGGACATTTTCATTTACTCTTTCTTTCACATGGAACGTTTTCCACTGCCTTGTGCTCAGCTCACTCTCTCACATCATTCAAATCTCTCTTCTGATAGCAGCCCTTAGAAAGGCTTTCCCAGATGACCCTGCAGGAAACAGCACCTTCCTCACTCTCTATGCCCTTAGCCTTGTAATTCTTCCTAGCACTTATCAACTGAACATGTCATGTTACATACCAGACATTATAAACAGACGTTTATTGTCGGTTTCCTTTACTGGACTGGAAAGTTCTATAAGGGCAAGAGCTTGGTCTTTTCACCATTATTTCCCAGCACCTAGAAGACTGACTCTCCTGGTAAAACTCAATAAGTGAAAAGATAAATGAAAGAATGAATAAACGAACATCTAGGAAGAATTAGAAATTACTAAATCAACACAGATCATCTGTCAAGAGTACAGATTTGCCTTGCACCAATGCCATTCATAGGTTGACATTTCCTTTGATACTTGTTTCATAAGATTATTACATCACGATCTCTTAAAATTTGAGAGTTTTTAAATTAACTTGAGGTAAGCATGTTAAGTATATTTAGATGATATATTATTGTCCTAAACTCCTATATGTGAAGTTGTGGTTTTATTTTTACACATTTTTCAGATATTAATTTTTTGACCCCCATCACCAGCACCACAGAATGCAATTTGATTTTATTTTCAGCTGAGACAGGAATGGCTATCTTTAGGGATGAAAATTATTCTTTATATGCTAATCCATGAAGGCCAGGAGGAGCAGTGTATATAAATAGCACTGTATGAGGAGTTATTTCTGTGATTGTTTTGAAGATCGGAAATGTGGTCATAGGGGTTCTCTTAATGTCTATATAAAGCAGAACCAAAAGGTCAACCAATGGGAAGACAGAAGACTTTTTTCCCTCATTCCCCCATGTATCTTTGCCCTTTTGTACTGTAAATTGCATAGGCTGGCATTTAAATGCACAATGTCAAAGGCAAAGCACTTGCCTTCAACCTATGCGAAAGGACAGCTGGCAAGGGGCAGAAAGAAAAATACTGCCAAAGGCTCTCCAAGCTGAACTGCCTATTGCACATAGCACCTCTCCAGTTTCTCATATTACAGTATTTGCCCTGTGGAAAAAGAAGTAGCCGCCAGAGGAGTGACTTTTTTTCCAACAGAGCAACAGCTATATCCCACTTCGGAGACCAATAACCCCTCCTGGCCGCCTCCGTTAAGCAAAGACACCAGGGATGATGATCTGAAACATTTCAGCTCTTAAATCACGTTTGTAACAGCAGCTATTTTTGTCCAAGGCTATTTCTACATTTTGCTTATTTGGCTCTCACAAGTAAAATTACTCATCCAGGACTGGGTAGGTGTAATGCACAAATGCAAGCAGAATTCAGACACTAATAGGGACATGCTGTAATAATTTCGATCAGAGGCAGCTTGTCATAATGGGGAGGGTAAGTGTGACAGTTATATCCCTGGTTTAGGAATATGAGCCAGCTGGCAAGGAAGGGTGGATGTTCACACTATTGTCCTCCAGCAACTCAGTAGGAAAGAGACTAAAAAAATCAATTTCTGCTCTCATCATCAAATACGTCTTCAGCTGTTGTTCCACATATTGTATGTGTTGTTTGTGTGTGGGTGGTCAAACCAAACCTGAAGGACAAGTTATTTAATCAAGATATTGCTAAATCCAATCATAGTCAGTTCAGTTGCTCAGTTGTGTCTGACTCTTTGTGACCCCATAAACCGCAGCACCCCAGGCCTCCCTGTCCATCACCAACTCCCGGAGTCCACCCAAACTCTTGTCCATCGAGTTGGTGATGCCATCCAGTCATCTCATCCTCTGTCGACCCCTTCTCCTACCGCCCTCAATCCTTCCCAGCGTCAGGGTCTTTTCAAATGAGTCAGCTCTTCAGCACAGTTCAAAAGCATCAATATTTCGGCACTCAGCTTTCTTTATAGTCCAACTTTCACAACCATACATTACTACTGGAAAAACCATAGCCTTGACTAGACAGACCTTTGTTGGCAAAGTAATGTCTCCGCTTTTTAATATGCTACCTAGGTTGGTCATAACTTTCCATCCAAGGAGTAGGCGTGTTTTAATTTCATGGCTGCAATCACCATCTGCAGTGTTTTGGGAGCCCAGAAAAATAAAGTCAGCCACTGTTTCCACTCTTTCCCCATCTATTCATAAAGTTTTTAGAAAGTGTTTAGGTTTAGAAAGAGAAATTCAGGATCATCTACTCAAGTTTTTAACTTTTCCTTTTTCCTGCTCCAAGGTAAATGATGATGATGACATTCTTCCAACACCAACACTGGTACTCTAAAAGCAGTGATGGTCAAAGAGAACACCTCTTCACACATGCCCAACTCCCACGGAGGTGCCATCTGAAATCTCATGCAGTTTGACAAAGTGTCCCCTCCCAAGATACTTGTTTCCCCTGGCCTGACCCCCAACCTCAATAGAGAGCCACTGATACTATTCAGACCTCTTAGTTTGAAAAGAAAAGGCAGAAGCCTGGAACGATGAGGGACTTGTTCAAGGTCACACAGTCAGGAGTAGGAGTAGACCTCACATTCAGACTTGTGACTCCCAGCAGAGTATTCTATTTCATTGCTAATATCCACTTCCTTTATGGGCCTAAATGAATGTTTTCTTTATTTAGTGTAATTAACTGATGCTTATGTCCCCCAGCCATCCCCGAATTCACATGTTGAAGCTCTAACCCCCCAGTATGTTGATATTTGGAAATGGGGCCTTTTGGAGGTAAGCGGGGTTAGATGAGTTCATGAGGTTAGAGCCCTGGTCTGAAGGGATTAGTGCCCTTATGAGAAGAAACACCAGAGACCTTTCTCTCTCCATGTATATGCAACAAGGAAAGGCTTCTGCTCAAACAGTGAGATGGTGGCTGTCTGCAAGCCAGGAGAAGACTCAGAATGAAATCAACATTGCCGGCCCTTTGATCTTAGCCCTCATCATCTCTAGAACTGAGAGAAATAAATTTCTAATGTTAAAGCCACTCAGTCCATGGTACTTTGTTATGGTAGTCCAAGCAGACTACTTGATCACTCTAGGCAGCATGGAATCACCTGAGGATCACCAGTAGGCCCCACACCAAGCCTGCTGAATCATAATCTCTGAGTGGGTGACAGAGTCTGGTGCCTGACCCTTCTAAATCTCTGGGAAAATATGATTTTAAAAGCTGCCTAGATACAGGTACAATTGTCTATACCAGACTCTTCTGAGAATGAAAGGGAGTGTGATAACTATACCAGCACAACAGATGCAAACTACCATGTGTCGCCTTGGCCTTGAGTGGTCCTAAAGCACCCCCTGCCTCCCAGTTGCTGACAATCACTGAGGCTTTGACCCTGGTTCTGGAATCAGAGAGGACAGAGTTCAAGTGCCAATCCCTTCTTGTATAAGCAGTAGGATCTTTTACTCTTAAAAAAAAAAAAAGAATATGTGATCCTCTTTGCTCATCTGCGAAATGTGGGTAGTAATTTTCATCAGTTTGTCTTTAGTATCTGAATGGTTAAAACATTAAAAGTATTAGACATGAATGTTGACATGACTGGGTCAATCTCATTTAGAGGGGAATCCTGAAGTTTTAAAGCAATAATGCAAGTAATAATAATGGGCAGAGATAAATTTAGGTTTTTTTCTCATATAGCTTAAATATATGAAGTTACAACTCTTTCAAGCAACTAATTTCTGTTATGCTGCTTTTGGAAAGAAATCATTTTTAAAGGCAGTTTTATAGTTGTAAGTAAACAAATGGTTTCCATAAAGTTTAGAAGTGACTCTCCTTTTGTTGTGTAATGGTGGCAAAGGATGGCAGCTCAGATATAAGCTTCCTTTCAAGTCTTCTTTCTGGTTCCACTGTCTTTCTAGAGGAGACACCATGACTTTTCTAACAGCAAAACTGTCTATTATTCTCTCAAAACAATTAACACAAAAACTTTTGAATTCATTGAAGGTCAGAGGATTAATAGGTTTTATCTGCAATGTGTTTGAAAAGCTAATTAAGACTCTACATACAGCAGAGGAGACTGGGAATACAATATTTAGCTTTTCTCGACATGACCACAGTGAGCATAAGTGAAGAGAGAAAGACAAAATGGATGTAGAAACTTCACTGGCAGGAGGCAAATACTTTTTAAAGGAAATAAAACTAAAAATACTTCTCCTTTGACAGAAGATGCCTCTTTTATTTATTTAATGAATGTATTCAGCATCTTCTTTCTACTCACATTATTCTAGGTGCTGTATATTCAGTGTTGAACAAAACAGATATGGTCTCTCTCTCTTTTCTATTATTTTTAGATTAGAGGCAACCTATCAAAGAAATCACATTAAAAATTAATGAAAAGATATTTTAATTGTTAACAATGGGAAAAAGGAAATATTCTTTGGTTCCCCAAAACATTATTTAACAAAACTGACTTAACCAACCAACTTAAATATTGACATGAAAACAAGAGTGTTATTTAAAGTCATTATAACAAGATGAAACCCATTTCCCTATACTTCTTTTATATTCATTTACTACAACATTCTTCTTCCAGTTAAAAGACAGGAAATAACAGAGATCTCGAAATTCTCCGGGGAACATTCTCTACTAAAGATAGTATTTTAGCAGATATGAGGGGTTTTTTTGTCTTGCTTTGAACCTTAGTTGCCATACAGTGTGTCATTTTCCTTTATAAAGTTTTGAATGTCTATCTTGTCTGAATACATCATGTTAGGTCAGCCCCCCTTTATCTCTCACCAGCACTGTTTTAATAGACTTGAACTCTATAGTATTTATCAAGATTGTTTTCCAACTAGTATTTCTCTTGGTCTTTCCCCCGACAAAATATTAACAGGTTAATATTTATGTTATGTATACACATATTTATACACACACATATGATCACATCAACCCCTTGCTTTTATACTTCCAGCGGCTCTCCACTATCTGCCAAATGAAGTGTAAATCAGTCAGGTATACACTCAAAGCTAATAATCAGTTTCCATTGTAATCAGTACCTGGCTTCCCAGTTTTATCTCCCTCTCTTTCCCCTTCTACTCTTTGTCTATGCTCTACATGGACTTTTCTCTGTCTTCTTTCCACCTAATCCCTCTCATGGGACCTCAGCCATAGGAGGAAAAACACGTAACCCAGTTCTGCCTATGCATCTAGTATGTGACCCAAGTTTTGCTAATCAGTATATTTCTTGGGCATTTTGAGTTACATGATTTTCCTTGGGATTTAGTATTTAAAGGAAATGTAAGCCTGAAGCTTACAAAAATAATTTTGCAACAAGGTGTAGAGAGATTACATGAGACTACAGATAAGGGATAAAATGATGAGAGATGGCGGGGGGAAGAAATCAAGATGGAAAGCCATGATAATACCATTTATTCCTCCCTTTGGACTCCCAAGAAAGTAATCCAATAAATCTTTTTGTATAAATTAGTTTGAACAGAACTCATCATGATGAATCAGAATTCAAATGCTCCCTACAAAACAGTGGGCACTCTAAATATTTTTTAAATAATTGATGAAGTCCCCATGATCGCCACATGAATATTGTAATGGCAAATCATTGCTGCTCACAGTTTACACAAGGAGTAACTTAAGATATAATAGTTGAATAAAATTGTACAAGGTTATATAGCAAAAGTTATGCTTCACAAAAGCAGCATTTGGTATTCTCAGTACTTACTACCTAAAGCTAAATCTAGATTACAAACCCTTCTAATTTCCTCTGCTTATCTCAATAGTGACAATCATCATAGGTTTTAAAAACTTCCTGGATCTATAATAGATACTGAAGATTGTAATAGAGAGGATATGTGTTTTTAAGGGCTGTAGGACAAAAATAGTAAAAAAAAAAAAAAAAAAGGCATAACAGGAATAAAGTACATTTAAAACAGAAAGGATAGTGAGCTCTTTCTCCTATAGTTACTAGAGAAGCTAGTAAATATAACAGCATTATGAGATGTTGTATTATCTCTAATTTGTCTTCAGCTGACTCACGGTGTTTATTAATAGCTTGGAGAGATAAACGTTGTTAATTTCATACTCCAGTTATAAAATGACATCTTTTCAAATTAAAAGTCAAAAAGAAAGGCAGGTTTAAACTCAGAATAAAATTAAAAGAGTCATTTGGGTTTTATTTTCTACTATTCTTTATAAAATAATACAAATGATCACCCTTATTTTTAATAATAAAAATTTTTTACTATATTAACATAAATGTTTTCTGGCAAGCAAGTGCTGAATTGATGAATATAGTTTCCTTTCTAGGTCTGATTAAAAATATATATATTTCTTCCATTCTCTAAAGCAGACTACCATTTAACAAGCACCTATGAACAAATATCAGAGAATTCTTTCCTATTTTAAGGCTTCATGTAGCAACACAAGATTCATCAAACACAAAATTCTTGATATAGTTTATCTACCTGCATGATTTGAGTTTTTAGAATGTTGTAACTATTCTAAACTTGCATGGAAGTTTCATTTGGTAATGAATATTTAGGTTGGAAACGACAGAATCCCAGCGTAAACTAACTTGAAAAAATGGAAGAATTAACAAGATGATGTAACCTAATGGCAGGAGGTCAGGAAAAGGCAGTTTCCAAGGACACCAGGACCATAGGTTTGAAATATCTTTAAAATTCTACCTTCATTCTTTGTGTGTCAGCATTATTTTCAAGACTGTCACAACAAGAGTGTAAATGTAACCAGTGACATGCCCTGGACTCACGTTACCTAGTTTCACCACCTTAAAGGAAGAGATCATCTTTCTTTTGTCCTTTGTAAAATATCCATAGACAAACTCTGGACCAGCTTGGGCCATGCATCCACACTCTTGGGTAGTATGGTAGGTACATTGGTG
This sequence comes from Oryx dammah, assembly GCF_014754425.2. NCBI lineage: Eukaryota > Metazoa > Chordata > Mammalia > Artiodactyla > Bovidae > Oryx > Oryx dammah. The sequence goes on along the minus strand of NW_024070188.1, from coordinate 15,530,084 downwards.
ATGACAATTTGAGCTACATGGTCAGAGTTAAAGAGGACAACCATTCACCAAAGAGCATGATGACAAGAGAAGAGAAATCAGAGGGAAAAATTAACTGCCTGCTGCCAGATTTTGTTGATATAATATTTCACCAGGCAAGAATACTGAGAGGTTTTTTTTTTTTGGTCATTGTTCAGTTGCTAAGTCATGTTCGACTCTTTGCAACCCCATGATGCTGAGAAAGATTGAGGGCAGGTGGAGAAGAGGGCAACAGAGAATGAGATGATTGGATAGCATCACCACCTCTATGGACATGAGTTTGAGCAAACTCTGGGAGATAGTGAAGGACAGGGAAGACTGGCATGCTTTTAATTCATCTTATTTATAAACCTTCCATAACTGGATTCCATGGCATCTAAGGTTACTTTATGCCTAGGGTTACCAATCCACCGTTTAAATGCAACAGCATATTAAAAAGCAGAGACATAACTTTGCCAACAAAGGTCCATCTAGTCAAAGCTATGGTTTTTCCAGTAGTCATGTATGGATGTGAGAGTCAGACTATAAAGAAAGCTGAGTGCTGAAGAACTGATGCTTTTGAACTGGAGTGCTGCAGAACACTCTTGAGAATCCCTTGGACTGTAAGAAGATCCAACCAGTCCATCCTAAAGGAAATCAGTCCTGAATATTCATTGGAAGGACTGATGCTGAAGCTGAAACTCCAATACTTTAGCCACCTGATGCGAAGAACTGACTCATTGGAAAAGACCCTGATGCTAGGAAGGATTGAGGGCAGGAAGAGAAGGGGATGACAGAGGATGAGATGGTTGGATGGCATCACTGACTTGATGGACATGAGTTTGAGCAAGCTCTGGGAGTTGGTGATGGACAGGTAAGTCTGGTGTGCTGCAGTCCATGGTGTCGCAGAGTCAGACATGATTGAGTGACTAAACTGAGCTAACCAAAGCATCAAACTGGATGAAAGCTGTCTCTTAGCTCACAGTCTTTAATTCCTTCCTGACTTACCTCCCCTTCCCATTCCTAATTGGTTATTCTGGCCTACTTCTTTCACAGTGACTTTCACACATTTACGCTTTCTTACCAAGACTAAATCTTTCACAGCGACCATTTTATAATAAGGTTGAAATGCTGGTTTTTTCATCTGCATTATATTTTTACGGCTCGCTACAAGTAAGGAAGAATAACTCATACATTAATTAGCTTTCTGTCTGTGATTTTATTAAAACCACTTGCTAGCTAAAAGATCTCACTTTAACTGTAGCTGTCTTTTTGATAAAAACTTGAGTGAAGCTAAAATTCATTTGAAACAGCAAATTAAAATTTACACATACTTGTGAGTCCCAAATGCTGAAACTATTGGAAATAAAAGAAATATATTCAAAAAAACAAATGCTTAGAAATGGTGAGAACATATGGCTAGAATCTCAAGTTAATGACCTTGGCATACATAAGTGCTACCCTGGATTTATCTGGAGCCCTCAGCTCATGAAGCCTTTTACAGCTCTGTGGAAATTAGATTTTACTCGGAGTGAGATGGAAGCCTCAACAGAGGGAGAAGTAGATGGAGATAGGTCTCCATTGTCCTGGAGTCTCTACAACTATAATGAGTAGAGTCTCTTTTTAACATGTAGCATGAACAAGAAATAAATTTTGTCAAAACTGCTGAAATTTTTAGGTTTTCTGTTGTTATGTTGTTACAGTATGACTTTGCCTACAGAAACAGATGATGGTACCTGAATGAGGGTAGTTCCTAAAGACAGTGAGGAAGGGTCCTCTATGTCAAAGGTAAAATTTACAGGATTTAACATGGAACAACAGACTGGTTCCAAATAGGAAAAGGAGTATATCAAGGCTGTATATTGTCACCCTCCTTGTTTAACTTATATGCAGAGTACATCATGAGAAATGCTGGACTGGAAGAAACACAAGCTGGAATCAAGATTGCCAGGAGAAATATCAATAACCTCAGATATGCAGATGACACCACCCTTATGGCAGAAATTGAAGAGGAACTAAAAAGCCTCTTGATGAAAGTGAAAGTGGAGAGCGAAAAAGTTGGCTTAAAGCTCAACATGCAGAAAATGAAGATCATGGCATCCAGTCCCATCACTTCATGGGAAATAGATGGGGAAACAGTGGAAACAGTGTCAGACTTTATTTTTGGGGGCTCCAAAATCACTGCAGATGGTGACTGCAGCCATGAAATTAAAAGATGCTTGCTCCTTGGAAGAAAGGTTATGACCAACCTAGACAGTATATTCAAAAGCAGAGACATTACTTTGCCAACTAAGGTCCGTCTAGTCAAGGCTATGGTTTTTCCAGTGGTCATGTATGGATGTGAGATTTGGACTGTGAAGAAGGCTGAGCACCGAAGAATTGATGCTTTTGAACTGTGGTGTTGGAGAAGACTCTTGAGAGTCCCTTGGACTGCAAGGAGATCCAACCAGTCCATTCTGAAGGAGATCAGCCCTGGGATTTCCTTGGAGGGAATGATGCTAAAGCTGAAACTCCAGTACTTTGGCCACCTCGTGCGAAGAGTTGACTCATTGGAAAAGACTGTGATGCTGGGAGGGATTGGGGGTAGGAGGAGAAGGGGATGACAGAGAATGAGATGGCTGGATGGCATCACTGACTCGATGGACGTGAGTATGAGTGAACTCCGGGAGTTGGTGATGGACAGGGAGGCCTGGCGTGCTGCGATTCATGGGGTCGCAAAAAGTTGGACACGACTGAGCAACTGAACTGAACTGAACTGATGGAATAGGAAAGTGGATAGGTGAGTGTGGATCTGAGGGAGATATCAGAGCTGGAGACATACATTTGAGACTCATTATCCTCAAGACAGTATTAAAACCATGGAACTGTATGAGGTCATATAAAAAGTGAGTACAGAGAAAGAGACATAGGATTGAGCCCTGGGTTGCTTCCACTTTTCAATGCCAGAAAGAAAGGAAGGAAACCAGCAAAAATAGACCTAGAAGGAGTGACCAGAATGTTAAAAGGAGAAAATATTGTCCAAGAGGCTGAGTGAAGAAAGAGGGATCAGCTATTAAATGCTCTTGAGAACTGAGAACTCACATTTGGATGTGGTAATGTGGAGGTCAGTAGTGCCCTTAATGAGAATTGTGTAAGTTCAAAAGCCTGCATACAGTGAGTACATCCAAGACTGGAAGAAGAGTGTGGACAACCCATAACAAGTTTAGTTTCTAAAGGGGATTTGAGAAATGGGACAATGATCTGAGACAAATTGCTATCAACAACAGGATGTGTGTTTTAATGTATAAGAGATGTTATAGCACATTAAAGGCTGCTGGGAATGACCAGTAGAAGTCAAAATGAATTTTCAGAGCAAAGAATTGCTGGAGAAACATTCCTGAGCTAGCAGACCAAAATAGCTTATTGTGCACAAGTGCAAAAGTTGTTCTTGTATGAACATTTTACTGTATTGTATTGTGTTGCATTGCATTGAATTCAGCCAAGAAGGCAGAAGCTGTAAGGAGATGGATGAAGTATGTTAGTGGATTCCATGGTCAGAGTTCATGAAATCTCTCTTCTAATTTTTATTTTCTAAGGGAACTAGGAAACTAGATGTTCAGCTGATAGAGAAAAAGGGTGAAAGGGTGAAGAATGATTGAAAAGGGGAGAAAAGCTTGGAAATAGTAGCCTCAGAAAGTAGACAGTGAATTCTTAGGCTTCCGTTCCTAAAAAGGTAACAGAATCACTTGGCAGCACCATTTCAAAAGATTCAGTATTTACTTGAAAAATGTCCACTGAACCACTGGATGTGAGACATAATAGAGCAATAATAGGTAATATAAATTTCTAATCATATAAATATAATGAATATACTTATTTTTAGGAAGAAGAAGGTCCAAGTATTTCAGCTATTCTTTTAATAGACATATTTCACATATTTTATATTGCCCTTTTGGTTTTCTTTTTTTTTTCCTCTGTCCTTTGATTTGTGTAACTTGAGTATGTACCCAACTCTACATCAGCACAGTATATTTCAGGATAATTATTTTTATCTGCCTCTGATTCTGAGGTATTTTAGCAATAGCCTTTTCATTTGTTCATTTTTTTGACTTTTTGTTCTCTGGTAAGATAGCTAACAGGACTATGATTGACTTACATAATTGCTAACTTTTTCTCCTAAAACTGAAATTGCTTCGAGGAAAAAATATTTTTTTTTATTACAGAAGCATTATATATGCTCCACCATGTCTTCTTTATAAGTAACAGGCAAACTTCCTAAAGCATAATCACACTTCATATTTTCCAGCTTGAAAACTCTTGTTGTCTGAAAGCTTTATTTCCCCTGTCTTTTGCATCACAATTGTTATACTATCCTTTCTACTTTAAGTTCATTCTCATTGGAGTTTTCCTTCTGAGATGTTTCAAGATATTTCTTTACCCTGAGGGCAATTAATCATTTTTCCATATATGTTGCATATTTTACTTCCTTTTTTCATAGTGTCCTGGGTTTATGCAGACATTAATAAAACATACTCTGATTAGATTCAGAATAATGTTTTATGCTATAGCAGACAGACAGGAAAAAGAGTCTGAATTTAGGTTATATACAGTGAACATTTACTATGACCTCATTTCCTAGAATCAACTCTTGGCCAGTATTTTTTTTTTTTTAAATAATAATCAGCTTGGAGTTTGACAAACGGTCAAATTAAAATCGTTTAAAAAAAAATACTGCATTTCAAAAGTTAATTCAGACATGAGTTTAATTTAGCCTGATATTTAATTGTGAAAAAATACAATCTTATGAGTCTCCTTAAATTTAACATAATTATTCTCCTTGTACGATTAACCTCCACAAATCACAGAGACATACCCATTCTTCTGCTTGAACACGGAATGTTAGACTTCACTGACTGAAAAGACTTCTTATATTATCTTGAACATCCCACAGTATCTTCTTTTAATTTCAACCATTGAGTCCTAACCCTCAGGGGTAGTAAAGAGAAAATACACCTAAATAGGAGAGCACATTAAAGTTCTAAACATGGTGATGCCCACTCTGGTTTCTTGTTTCCATATTAAATGCCTACATTCCCAAAGTAGTCCAATATGAATATAATCCAGTTTATTTTTTTTAATCTTTTCTAAAATTAAAGACCCTTATCCAAGGAAGGTTCTAATATGATAAGATACAGTGGAAAGATTTCATTCTTTACTCTAGACCATAATGTTCTGATTTATGAAAACTGCCATTTCATTTGCTTTTGGGGGGCTACATTATATTACATTAGTCTGTTTTGAGTTGCTTTCTAAAACACTTAAGTATTTTCTTCATGGATGGTAGCTAAAAAAATTCCTTATACTATTATGTAAATAAATTAAAAAATAAAATAAAATTATCCATATTTCCACTAGCTAGAAATAGCTTCTTGAAGGGAATTCTTATGTTGTTGGGTTTTTTCCTCATGTAGTAACTATTCCATTTCATTGTGGTGTTATTATCCTAATTTAGCTTTGAAGGAATCAACTTCATCCTTCCAATCTCAGTCCAAATATCTTGGACAAGTTATTTAATTGTTCTGATTAAGGGATAGGACCTATGGTCTAAGCTAAAATAATCAGATTATTCCTTCACTCTCATCACAAAGGTTAGCTCAGGAACAAATCCATAAGGACCAATATGACTCAATTCAGGTTTTCTGTTTGAGCTCTCAGGAAGCCAGTCTATTCTTTTATAAGAGAGGATGCAGGGCAGGCCATATCTGATACGGCCAATTTGCAACCACATGGGCCAACGTCAAGGAAACAGAGTCTAAAAATGAAGCGAGATAAACCTCCTTCTAATGATATCATTTGACCCCTAGGTCAAGATGAACTCAAAGACACTTTTCTCTGAAACTGTATTTGCAAAAACCAATAAATTCTCTATTTCAGAGGGTCTGCCATTTGTGAAAGTAAGTATCTCTAGTGATAAACCACTATTAAAATTTTATGAGTTCCAGTCTCCTGGCTGTTTAAAAATATGATAAATGCATCTAGGTTATTACATAAGCCTGTGGCATCCCTGTTCTAAATCTCTAATGGGTACCAACATATTAAAAGAGGCACAATTTCTATACTTATACTCAGTGTGAGCTCTTATATTTGCCCTACTGTGACAGCGTTCACAAACCCTTATAAATATCTATCTGCCTCTTTTCTAAGGTCTTTGAGAACAAGTAACATTCAGAAAACGAAGATCATGGCATGGCATCCGGTCCCATCACTTCATGGGAAATAGATGGGGAAACAGTGGAAACAGTGTCAGACTTTATTTTGGGGGGGCTCCAAAATCACTGCAGATGGTGACTGCAGCCATGAAATTAAAAGATGCTTACTCCTTGGAAGAAAAGTTATGACCAACCTAGATAGTATATTCAAAAGCAGAGACATTACTTTGCCGACTAAGGTCCGTCTAGTCAAGCCTATGGTTTTTCCTGTGGTCATGTATGGATGTGAGTTGGACTGTGAAGAAGGCTGAGTGCCGAAGAATTGATGCTTTTGAACTGTGGTGTTGGAGAAGACTCTTGAGAGTCCCTTGGACTGCAAGGAGATCCAACCAGTCCATTCTGAAGGAGATCAGCCCTGGGATTTCTTTGGAAGGAATGATGCTAAAGCTGAAACTCCAGTACTTGGCCACCTCATGCGAAGAGTTGACTCACTGGAAAAGACTCTGATGCTGGGAGGGATTGGGGGCAGGAGGAGAAGGGGACGACCGAGGATGAGATGGCTGGATGGCATCACGGACTCAATGGACGTGAGTCTGAGTGAACTCTGGGAGTTGGTGATGGACAGGGAGGCCTGGCGTGCTGCGATTCATGGGGTCGCAAAGAGTTGGACACGACTGAGCGACTGAACTGAACTGAACTGAACCATGTCTTTTGGGGCTTCCTGGGTGGCTCAGTGGTAAAGAAACTGCTTGCCAATGTAGGATGCATGGGTTCTATCCCTGGGTCAGGAAGACCCCCTGGAGGAGGAAATGGCAACCTACTTCAATATTCTTGCCTGGGAAATCTCCTGGTCAGAGAAACCTGAGAGGCTACAGTCCATAGACTCGCAAAGAGTCGGATACGACTGAGCATGCACACACCACATCTTTTATATTTCTGTCTCCAATAGTTAGCAAATTTCCCTTGCAGATGTTATGCACTGATTAAATATTTGTTGAGTGAAAGAAGGAAAGAAGACATAACTTCTACAAGAAAAAAGAATCAGACTTACATCTTCTTTATTTCCTCCTTTCTTAATGCCTAGCTGCAATGTGATCTCAAGAGAATTAGGATTAAAAAAAAAAAAGAACAGGAAGAAGAAAGAAAAAAAAGTAAAAGACACTAAGGAAATCTACAATCAGCATTTCCTAGAGTTGGAAAAGATGTCAAGTGGTTATTAAAGACAGTGAGTTTTATCTGGTGAACTTCTTAGTGCCTTTAGTCTATTACTAACTAGTAAGCCCAGCGAAGATACTCAACTGCTCCAGCCCTGAGTTCTCTTTCTATAATACAGGTTTTATAATACCTACCTCAAGGGTTGTAAGGATTAAATGAGAGCACAGTGAATAAATGTAACTGTTATTACTATCATTTTAAAATGTTTTGATAAAAATAACTCATATTGGCTGTGCTAAGTCACTTCAGTCATGTTCAACTCTGCGATCCTATGGACATTAGCCAGCCAGGCTCCTCTGTCCATGGAATTCTCCAGACAAGAAGATTGGAGTGGGTTGCCATGCCCTGCTGAGGATCTTTCCACCCCAGGGATCAAACCCGCATTTCTTACATCTGTATTGGCAGGCGTGTTCTTTACCACTAGTGCCATCTGGGAAGCCCTTTATATACAGTATGTATATGTTAATCCCAAATGCCTAATTTATTCCTTCCAGGATTATTATTCAGAGTACTCTGTCTTCCATGGCTTCTTCCATTAATGTGACCTGATCATTCATGAGAACACTTGTGATGGGCAAGATCCTAAGAGGGTCTCCAAGATTTTCTGCTTCCTTGGTGTTCAGGCTTTGCATAGTCCCTCAGTTGGCATATATTGTAAATTTCCTACCGTGGTTATGTTACATGGCACATGCATGCATGTTTAGTTGCTCAGTTGTGACACCATGGACTGTAGCCCGCAGGTTCCTCTGTCTATGGGATTGTCCCGGCAAGATTATCGGAGCGGATTGCCATTTCCTACTCTAGGGGGTCTTCCACACCCAAGGATCAAACCCACATGTCCTGTGGCTCCAGCATTAGAGATGAATTCTTTACCACTGAGCTACCTGGAAAGCCCTCATATTGGCACAGCTTACTAAGTTATTTTGAATATCTGCTTTTGGAATTCCAAGAGAGATGGAATTGAGTAAGATATCATTTTGAAATGTTTTAAGCTTTACTTTTACTGAAAGAAAAATCTTGAGGATTTTTAGGATGCATGATACAAAAAAAATTACTGGGCATTTTGCATCTATATGCTAAAATCACAAGGGAAACTCAGGCTATATAATTTTCCAATAAACTGGTCAAAATCGTCCCATGTAAAAGAAACTGTTTCTAATATTTCACTTCCTGTTCCACTCCGTATAATCTCATTAAAATTTAATTTATGGTGTTTAGAAGAGAAAATGTTTTAATGTTAAGTTTTGTTTTTGTTTCTTGTTTCTTCACAAAATAATTCATTCTGAATATAAACTGTGATCAAAATAATTTACCTAATATGGGTACAGGAAATACTTAAATATCATGATATGGATGCATACAGGGAAGAAATAGTCTATTTATTTATTCTTTTTCTTATGTATTTCAATCCTTCTTGAAAAAACTTCACAGATCAGAACACAATTCCCTCATATTCAAGTTTAGAGTTGATTTTATTTCTGTCTTCATTGAGAGGGTAGTCTGGATTCTTCATAAGAAACATTTAAAAGATTTAAAAAATAGTCTCTTTGTATACTAGTTTACTTTTTCCAGGCCTGAATAACATTTTTTCCTGAATAATTTTTAATATGAACTTTTTCCCTTTCTGAGTTTTAAAAATTTATTTTAAAATTCTTTTTTTTTAAACCGAAACTCCTTTATGTCCTCTCTGCTTTGAGCCCAAGCACACTTTTGTACTGTTCAAACGAAAGCTAGAACATGGGGGATTATCTCAGAGATCCCACAGCATGTCATGACGTTAAATCCCTCTGAAGTATTTTAGCTTCTATCCAGCTAATCCAGATGTGATATAAGAGGCAATCTAGGATCATCAGAGGTAACAAGTCAGCTGACTTTCCAGTACAAAACTTTTCAGTTTTGACTTTTCAGTACAAAACTCATCCTCAAAAGAATGAGCAACTATTGTCTTACATGATTTCTGTGATTACAAAACACTGGAAAATAGATTCTCTTGACTTCAAAGCAATTCAAGCATTGTAAATGTTTTAAATATAGTCAAGCTGCCATCATCTGAACTCAGACTTGCAACCTAATCTATCTGGGAATGAAAAGCTTACTTAAAAGTCATCTACTGTTGCCCTATAATTTTGGAGCAACCTGAAATCAAGGCTTGGAATTACTAATTAGATTAGGTCCTATTTATGCCAGAGTCCCAATTATTTACTTGTCTGAACAGTTTTTAAAATAAGTTCATCTAGAACATTCAGTTCAGTTCAGTCGCTCAGTTGTGTCTGACTCTTTGTGATACCATGAACCCACAGCATGCCAGGCCTCCCTGTCCATCACCAACTCCAGGAGTTCACTCAAACTCATGTCCATTGAGTTGGGAATGCCATCCAACCATTTCATCCTCTGTCCTCCCCTTCTCCTCCCACCTTCAATCTTTCCCAGCAGTAGGGTCTTTTCAAATGAGTCAGCTCTTCACATCAGGTGGCCAAAGTATTGGAGTTTCAGCTTCTTTCCAATGTACACCCAGGACTGATCTCCTTTAGGATGGACTGGTTAGATCTCCTTGCAGTTTAATATAATTGTTCCAATATCACTCATAAGTGTGTGAAGTTATCTGTATAACTGATATTAACTGGTAAATCACCACAGAATACATAGAACCCTAAAAAAAAACGATTCTAGATTTCAAATTGTCTAACAAATAATGACAAGCTGATGCATTTGTCAAATCTTGCCCAAGTGGGTATGTACAACATACAAAATTCAAATACAAGATAACTTTCTACAATCAAGTGCGTTTCAAATATAAAAAAGATGGAGTAAACACAAAAGCTATAATCTTCTCAAAATACAAGTTTGGAAAATAGAAGGTTGCCCTTTTTAACTGAAACTTAACAGTGAACACATATGAAAGATATCATATATTATCTGGCCAACGATATCTATATCTACGTACAAAAATATTTTAAAATTGTTTTTAATTAAAAATAAATATGTTGTCACAGTCTGTAAATTATTTTGAGCTCTGGTAGGTAGAAAAACATATTACAAAAATTTCTTAAAGTAAAATGTGATAGCCTACATTTGGTAAGCATAGTTTTTAACACTATGTTCAAAGCAATAAGGTTCTATCAAGTATTTTCTGCAGCTTGTCAATGATAAAGGAAAATCCTCTATGGAGAAATCAAATAGCTAAAGGTTTTAGTTTGTTCAGAATTTAATAGCATCTGCCTCATGGGGCTTCCCTGGTGGCTCATATGGTAAAGTGTCTGCCTGCAATGTGGAAGAGCCGGGTTCAATCCCTGGGTCAGGAGGATACCCTGCAGAAGGAAATGTCAACCCACTTCAGTAGTCTTTCCTGGAAAATTCCATGGATGGAGGAGCCTAGTAGGCTACAGTCCATGTGGAAGCAAAGAGTCAGACATGACTGAGCGACTTCACTTTCTTTCTTTCTTTTTTATATAGTAACTGAAAATATTCTATGGAAATAGATTTGATTGTTTCATTTAAACAGCACAAGTTTGATTAATCAGATCTAGTTAACTTACCACAAAGGTATTTTAATGTAAGTTCTAATGGAGTAATATAACTGAATGATTGTTTAAAATTTATTTATTTTTAATTGAAGGATAATTGCTTTATAGTATTATGTTGGTTTCTACCAAAGATCAACATCAATCAGCCATATGTCTACCCATGTCCCCTCCCACTTGAAATGAATGATTCTTTAAATACATTGCTGTATTTCACAAACTTACCTTTTGCCATTTGGTCATGACCAACCTAGATAGCATATTCAAAAGCAGAGATATTACTTTGCCAACAGAGGTCCATCTAGTCAAGGCTATGGTTTTTCCAGTGGTCATGTATGGATGTGAGAGTTGGACTGTGAAGAAGGCTGAGCACCGAAGAATTGATGCTTTTGAACTGTGGTGTTGGAGAAGACTCTTGAGAGTCCCTTGGACTGCAAGGAGATCCAACCAGTCCATTCTGAAGGAGATCAGCCCTGGGATTTCCTTGGAGGGAATGATGCTAAAGCTGAAACTCCAGTACTTTGGCCACCTCATGCAAAGAGCTGACTCATTGGAAAAGACCCTGATGCTAGGAGGGATTGGGGGCAGGAGGAGAAGGGGACGACAGAGGATGAGATGGCTGGATGGCATCACCTACTCAATGGACATGAGTTTGAGTGAACTCCGGGAGTTGGTGATGGACAGGGAGGCCTGGTGTGCTGTGACTCATGGGGTTGCACAAAGTCGGACACAACTGAGCAACTGAACTGAACTGAACTGAAGCATCAAGGACACAAATTTTCTAAAACTGAGTCTTTCAATTCAGAGTGTATTACTATCGGAGTTTTAGTTTTAACACAACAGCCTCCTAATCTTAAAATTGTATATCTTGTAAATGTGTACCTTTCTTCCTAAGGCAATCTAGATGAATGCTTCTTCATAATTTGAAAATAGCAACTTTTTACTACTGGAGTGTCTGTGGTGCTATCTCTAAAAATGGCAGATTGTTTTTCTTTCCTATGAGCTTATCAAACAATTAATTCTAAATTATCTATCTCTAATGTTTTCAGTTATACCTCATCCCTTTAAGCATCAGTCTCTCACAAATCTGTTTATCAGGCACTAAATTCACCTCCGAAAGCAAAACTGAGGACTCTTTACTCCTTATACAGTCACACACACTCATACCACTTTCTTCTTGTTTTTGCATCTCCATTCCAATCTGGATTTATCCTTTCACTCCTCTTGTCTTTTCTGTCATCACATCACAACTTCTAAGTAACATTCGCCAAGTTGATAATTTTTAACTTCTTGAAACATCCATTTCTGAAATGTCTCTATTCCCAAACCCTTCTGCTCTTCTTTTAACCTCTCCAGCAATTCCTTTTAGTCCCTATTACTTTATTTTCCATTTTCTAATGTCTAGATGTTGGGAATTCCCCAGGTCTTGATTCTGTATTCTATTCTCTTCTTTTGACACAGTCTCTCCAGGTGATCTCATGTGTTCCCAGGACAATAATTGTGATCTATATGGATTGCTGTTTTTATAGTTTCACTTCAGTATCTGCTCTGAATTCCAGACCCAGCTCTCTGATTGTTTGGAGTATATGGGCTGTGGAGCCACACTGCCAGAGTTAATGTTCTAGTCCTGACATTTACTAACTGTGTGTCTGAAGCAAGTTACTTAATCTTTTTGTGTCTTGCTGTGCTGTGCTTAGTAGCTCAGTCAATTCCCAATCTTTGCAACCCCCATGAATGGTAGCCCACCAGACTCCTCTGTCCAAAGAATTTTCCAGGCAAAAATATTGGAGCAGGTTGCCATTTCCTACTTCAGGGGATGTTCCTGTCCTACGGATCAAACCCATGTCTCTAGAACCTCCCGCTTTAACAGGTGGATTCTTTACCACTGCACCACCTGGAAAGCCCCTCTGTGTCTTCACTGCCTCAATTTTATAAGGACTATTATAAGAGTTTGTTTATTTCTCATAAAGATTGAGTGAGTTAGTATGTATGCTGCTGCTGCTGCTAAGTCACTTCAGTCGTGTCTGACTCTGTACGACCCCACAGATGGCAGTCCACCAGGCTCCTCTGTCCCTGGGATTCTCCAGGCAAGAATACTGGAGTGGGTTGCTATTTTCTTCTCCAGAGTTAGCATGTATAAAGTACTTAAAATAGTTCCTGATACAAAAGTTGAGAAAATGAAAGAAATTTGGGGGGATTTCCTGGTGGTCCAGTGCCTAGGGCTCATCACCTTCAATGCCAGGACTAGTTCAATCCCTGGTCAGGGAAGTAAGATTCTTCATGCTGCATGGTGTGGCCAAAAATACATTAATAAAATTTTTAAAAATGAATGATGCTGTGTCACATATACCTGAAACAACACACTTGAATTCTAGTTTTTTTTCCATCACAGCTGTTTTCATATAGGCTTCCCCATTTCAATAAATAACACCATCTTTTCATTGGTGCACCTCTTCTCTTTTCTCCCTCTAACCCTATTATCTAAATGGGAAAGTACCTGTATTAAATACAAATCAAAACATTTCTCTCCACTGTAAACCCCCTTCAAGAGTTTCCTATTACACTTTTAATAAATTCAAACACCTATGCATGTCCCAAGGTAGTGCAAGTAGTAAAGAATCTGCCTTCCAGTGCAGGAAACTCAAGAGACATGGGTTTGACCCCTGGGTCAGGAAGATGCCCTGGAGAAGGAAATGGCAATCCACTCTAGTATTTCTTGCCTGGAAAATTCCACGAACAGAGGAGCCTGGCAGGCTACACTCCATGGGCTTGCAAAGAGTCAGACAGGACTGAGCACACACGTATACATGTCCCTGCATATTCTGACCCATTGTACATCCTCTCACACAAATCATACATATACACACTATCATATACACACCACGTGCACACATCACACATGGATGTTCTCATCAATGGCTGGGCCCTTCCAGTACACTGGATTACAAACAAATGTCTCTGAGAGAGGCCGGTGAACCCACTGTAACCGTTGTTATTGCCCCAGATTTGTTTCCTCCAAGTCACTTACCCTGTGTTGTACATGTGGACATTATGCTTTCTTAGTCAATGTATGCCTCCCATATCAAACTGTAAGCTCCATTAGGCCAGGGCTTAATTGGTTTATCCACCTTTAGGTATACTAAGCCCTTGGTACCATACAGGCATTTAATGACTATTTCCTGTAGGAATGCCTGTTAAGAATAAATGAGTGAATTCATCCTTTTCTAGTGGCTTATTTCAGAAAACTTAGTCTGGTTTTTCAGGATCCTTTTTATTATTTATACTTTTATTCAGATAATTCTTGAGGAAAAAATCATGTTGCTACAGTTTATGTAAAGAACAAACTACATTTGTGTGACTCGTGAGCACATTAAATTGCCCAGTTTTATTATGTTGTTTGATTGAGCCATCTTTTGTAGCTTTTAGGGGAACTCAAAGACAGGTTTAGTCATTGTACAATTCGGGTCTTCAAAACCACTTCATATATGAATTTTATCTTCTACAAAATTTCTGAAAGAATCTTTATTACAGACACATTGGATAGCCTCTTTCAACTTCCATTCTTCCCTCCTTCTAATTGGAAAAATTGGAATGCAAAAAAACAACAACAACAACAACAACAACAAAAAAAAAACACCTGTCTTCTGGACTCCCTTGCAGCATAATAAATTTTATAATTTAGATGCTCCTATAGGAGACTGAAAAAAGGCAGGAATGCTTCTGCAAACAAGGCCACTTTTGATGTGAGTAAGTGGCTGAGTCTGGCCTCAACACTTTCAGTATCTAGTCTGTGGGTGTGAAAAGACAGGCCTCGAGGCAGCTTTGAAGAACAAAGCAGTTTCCTGACCAAGTGATAATCCTTGTTGCTCCATAATCCAATGTAGTCTCTTGATACCAAGTTTTCCTGTCCTTACAACAATGTTTTGTGCATCCAGTTCCCTGTACATAACCCCTACCACTTCTATTAACTAGAGTGGTATGTATATCTAGCACTTAAGCCTGATACAAACATAAGGAAGATTTTAAGTTTTTACTTCCTTTCTTCTTTGCTTTTTTTTAAAAATAGTATTTCTTCAGGGTGAAACATATCTCATAACATTGAAAAAATATCTTGGTGATTTTTTTTTTCATTTCAGTTGATATTTTTAGAATGGCATATTTGGGTTTTTTCACTATGGACAATTTCAAATATATACAAACAAGAAATTATTATACTAAATCCCAATGTATCATTTATCCAGTTTCAATTCATGGACTGGCAACTTTATATCCTATAAAATCCCACCTATCTTTTCCCCAATAGATCACTAACAAAGTGTGATTTACCAGTTACATGCATTGGAAGCTCTCTTATGAAACAATAGAACTTAAGCCTTAAATTCATTTGCATCTATATAATAGTAAAATATAAATGTAATAAAATAAAATAACATATAAATATGCTATATAATCATACTAATATGAAAGTTAATAGAAATATTAAAAAATACTGTGATAAAACCCACATATTAAATAAGCCTCTAGGCATATTTTACATCTTGCAGATTTGCTACTATTTGGGACTAGAATAATGTTATCAGATGTTCTGCTGTGTTCTTCTAACTGTTTTAGGAAGAAATAACATATGAATTGCAGCTTTTTAAAATTTTAGGTTATTCTCAATTTCTCTCTTTATCTCTATAAATTTTTACTATTTTCATAATTAGCTTCAAACTGGTTATTTTTAAAGCATATTTCTCTCACATGAAAATCTAGTTGGAGAATTATTAAACTCTGAAAAGAAACATGGGCTTCCCTGATGGCTCAAACAGTAGAGAATCCACCTGCGATGTGGGAGACCTGGGTTGGGAAGACCCCCTGAAAGAGGGCATGGCAACCCACTCCAGTATTCTTGCCTGGAGAATCCCATGGACGGGGGGCCTGGGAGGCTACAGTCCATGCAGTCGCAAAGAGTCGGACACAACTGAGTGACTAAGAACAGCACAGCACAAAAAGAAACATGAGTTGAAGATCAACACTAACTGAATATCTCTATCTGTCTGTCTGTCTGTCTCTCTCATACACATACATACAAACACAGTTTTGAGTATGTAGAAGTTGTGTTACTGCTCAGTTGCTCAGTCACGTCTGACTCTTTGTCATCCCATGGACTGTAGCCCACCAGCTCCTCTGTCCATGGAATTTCCTAGGCAAGAATATTGGAGCAGGTTGCCATTTCCTCTTACAGGGCATCTTCTCAACCCAGGGATTGAACCTGGGTCTCCTGCGCTGGCAGGAGGATTCTTTCCCACTAAGCACCTGGGAAGCCATTTGGAGGTTAAGATCTTGCAAACAAATAACCTGTGCATATTTTAATCAGGAATTTGAACTGATTGGTAAAAGCCAATAGTATTTCATGTAATTAAATGTAAAAATGACATATAAACAAACTGAAAAATGATTCCAGGGACAAGCTTGATTTTTCCACACTTGCTGAACAGCCCTCCCCAGATACGCTGTGCAGTCACCTAGTTCAGTCCTTGCCTCAGAGGATGAGCACTGGCCTTGCAGGGAAGGGTACTGGCATAATTAGTTCTCCTGCCAGTGGTGTACAATCTCACTCTGACATGACTGCTGTGCTAAGAACACAGGTCTCCCATTAGCAGAGACGTATCAGATTTTCCCATCACTCTCTGAACAGAAAAGTGTGGTGCCTTTCCCTTCAAAAACAAAATTCAAATCAAAACTACCACCATATACACACCATTGCATTTTGCCGAAAGTATTTTTCAGGATTTTGCTTTTTCACACCTGTGATAAAGCCTTTGACAATTCTAATTCAAAACTTTCCTCTGCAAATACTTCAATAAAACTGATGGCCCAGGTAAAACCGCGTTTCTCTTTAGCACTCAATCATATAGCTGTCACAGATACAGTGATCCAAGCAATCAACTCTCAGTATCATCATGTGGTGAGAACTATGTTTCCCTTTCTTATGATAATGTTAGGGGAAGTTCACTGATTGAAATCACCTACCCTGGCCAGGCACCATAGTAACCATTTGCTTGAGTTGTTTTACAACAGGAGGTTCTGGTAAGGAACAGGGAACTAATAAGGCTCCACCAACCAGAAGAGTTCGGGAAAGGTCAAAAGGAGACACCACATGTCCAACTATCTCCCAGAATCCTTCTCTCTGGCATCCATCTTGGCTGTACCAACAGGAAGGACTTGAGTCAGAATGATTGGCTAAGGACAACCAGGAAACTAATCCCATCACCATAAAACCTGAGATTGTAAGCCATGTGGCAGAGTAGTTCTCCTGGATTCCCTTACCCTACTGCTCTCCAGCCGGGTGCCCTTACCCAATAAAATCTCTTGCTTTCTCAGCACAAGTGTCTCCTCGGACAACTCATTTCCCAGTGTTAGACAAGAGCCCAGTTTAGGGCCCTGGAAGGGGTCCCCCTTCCTGCAACAATAAGATATATATTTCACTAGAAGAATAAAGAATGCTTTAAACAAAACAAGATAAATGAATGTTCAATAATAAAATTAATATAATAATAATAATTGAAGTTCAAAGTAATTGGCACTCAAGTCTTCAAATCAGAGAACACATGACTATCTCTTCCTGGATTATTTCATAAGCCTAGCAGTCATGTATTTTACAACATTTTTACCCTACTTATAGCATGATGTAGAGGTTTTCTGTAATTTCTATTTACTACTTACTAAGAGTAATCAATGTCTAGTTTGTCATCCTATGATCTCCTTTTTCTCCTTTACCACATTTTTTTCCCCAACCAACGCTATTATTTCCTAAAAGAAGTCTTCACTAATGGCATCCAGCCCACTCTACTCTCCCAACACCATGTCTTACCTTGGAGCTCTCTTCAATTTCACCTTCATTTAAGCTTACCTACTGACTCATTTTCAATGGCATTGTTTTCAGCTTACTATCACACAGGGAAGATCAGAAAATCTCATTCGCTTTGTGTTAATATAGCTCAGAGGAATTCGTTTGCTACCCCATGCACAAAGGCCCTAAGAGATTTGCATTTTAATAGAGGACAATTCTTTCATAATTCAAACAAATGGAGTTTCTCAAATGGTGGAATTTCAAGCATCACTGACAGTAGTGGAGGAAATATTTGGGGTGAAAGTACTTACACCAAACAATAATGCTTGAGACTACTATCTTTTCCACCTAGACTTAAGCTTAACTGGAATAAAAGCAGATATTCATGTTTGAACAAGAGTAAAAGCAGAAATTTAAACCAAAAATCTACACTGTTGAACACTATTTCTTAATAGAATGCATTATTATCTTTGTGTTCTTCACTTCTCATCTTTGTAAAGTTATACTATGTAGCTCTTCTCAGTTTCGTTATGTCTTGACAAAGATGGCCTTAAAGTTCTCCTCAGCTTCACTAAACTTAGACAGGCACCTTTTGGTCCTTAGGCTCCTGACCTTTCTTTTCTTGCAGCATTTACTTTAGAAAACTTGTAATTGTAAATTTTTTCTCTACTTTTTCAAGACATAAATCTTCTTAAAAGCCTTCTTTCAGTTTTACAACCTAGAGTGCTTTTTTCAGAGATGTGGAAGCCACTTCTTTGAAATATAATCATCAAGAAAGATAGTACATCCATCTCCAGGTTCTGTAGGAGGGTAGGAACCTAATTCCCTTGGGAGCCTTGCTCCAAGTTGCAGAACTACTCTCTTGACTTGAAAAAAAGAAAAAGTTCACTCTGCTTCTGAGTAAGCTCAGTCAGCAAACACAGATGGCTTACAATCCTCCCACCCTTTTCCAGCTCTTAAAAACTCTCTTCCTTTGGTTTCAGTGAAATGGAGTTCAGAATGATTTCTGGTCTTTCTCTCCCATTGCAATAACTTTAAATAAAGTCCTATCTGTTTAACCTTGTACTGAGCATTTTTTGCTTTGACATCCTGTACGTGAACAGATTCAAGTACCTATATTAAATCTGTTTACACTGCCCCAAGATTCCGTCATTAACGAGCATCCTGAACATAATCCAAGGAAGCAAAGAAAGTGCAATACCTTTTTTTTTCACATCCATGGCAGTTTCCTTCTCAGTTTTCATTTTGACATCTTCTTTTTCTGGCAATAAAATGAGAAAATTATAAACATCTGTTTGCTAAGTTTGCTAAGTCGCTTCTGTTGTGTCCGACTCTGTGTGACCCCAGAGACAGCAGCCTACCAGGCTCCTCTGTCCCTGAGATTCTCCAGGCAAGAACACTGGAGTGGGTTGCCATTTCCTTCTCCAGTGCATGAGAGTGAAAAGTGAAAGTGAAGTCACTCAGTCGTGTCCAACTCTTCGAGACCCCATGGACTACAGCCCACCAGGCTCCTCCATTCATGGGATTTTTCCAGGCAAGAGTACTGGAGTGGGGTGCCATTGCCTTCTCCTATTTCAGGGCACATTTTACTGCTACTAACATCCAACATCCAATTTATCTCATATAGAGTGATTAGAGTCAATAGTCATGTCAAATATGAGTGAACTAGCATATTCAAAAGCAGAGACATTACTTTGCCGACTAAGGTCCGTCTAGTCAAGGCTATGGTTTTTCCAGTAGTCATGTATGGATGTGAGAGTTGGACTGTGAAGAAGGCTGAGCGCTGAAGAATTGATGCTTTTGAACTGTGGTGTTGGAGAAGACTCTTGAGAGTCCCTTGGACTGCAAGGAGATCCAACCAGTCCATTCTGAAGGAGATCAGCCCTGGGATTTCTTTGGAAGGAATGATGCTAAAGCTGAAACTCCAGTACTTTGGCCACCTCATGTGAAGAGTTGACTCATTGGAAAAGACTCTGATGCTGGGAGGGATTGGGGGCAGGAGGAGAAGGGAACAACAGAGGATGAGATGGTTGGATGGTGTCACTGACTTGATGGACGGGAGTCTGAGTGAACTCTGGGAGTTGGTGATGCAATGCTGCGATTCATGGGGTCGCAAAGAGTCGGACACAACTGAGCGACTGAACTGAACTGAACTGAGCACTGTAACAGAACAGTAGTTTTGGTGTGCTTTCCTTTCAGGGAAGGAACAAGTTTTCATTAAGTCAAAAAAATAATCTCTCATGATTGTACGGATATTAGATAGCATTGTTAATTATTATATAATCCAACAGTTTTTCTAAAGGACATTAAAAGGGATATATTGAATGTTCTCTGGGTTATCAGGCCACCATAAGCATGTCAAAAGCTCAGAAAAGTCTTGAGATCACTTGGGACTTCAGATGCACTATCTGAAAAGGTCATTCAAAAAGAACAAAATAGCAAACCAATCAACTAGTTTCTTTCCCATATATTCAATAATTTGCTCTTTTGATAGACTGTTTTATTAAACTAAATTGAATAGTAATAGTGACATATATATATAATCAAGAAAAGTAATGAAGTAGAATTGAGTATCATTACTAAGGAAGGAAAAATAATCAGTAACACACTTTAAGAGTGTTTAGGCTTGAATTTTCTATTAAAAATTATCAATCTCAACTTTATTTGAAATATTTGTTAAAAACAATAACTAAAATTGTTAAGGGAATTTCTTTCCTAGAAAACAACAGCTTTAACAGTAACATTACAAATGGATACTAATTAAGATATGTTAGCTTTAAAATTGGAGAAGGCAATGGCAACCCACTCTAGTACTCATGCCTGGAAAATCCCATAGACGGAGGAGCCTTGTAGGCTACAGTCCATGGGGTCACTAAAAGTCAGACAGGACTGAGCGACTTCACTTTCACGTTTCACTTTCATGCATTGGAGAAGGAAATGGCAACCCACTCCAGTGTTCTTGCCTGGAGAATCCCAGGGATGGCAGAGCCTGGTGGGCTGCCGTCTATGAGGTCGCACAGAGTTGGACACGACTGAAGTGACTTAGCAGCAGCAGCAGCTTTAAAATTGCTTACCTTTCTTTTTTGTTTCAGAAGTCACTTTCTTCTCAAGTTTCTTCTTTTCTTCTTCTTTTTCTAGAGAAGAAATTTAAAATATTCCCTTTAGGAAAATTTAGTACAAAAGGAAAATCAAGTTTTGAATGAAGGATTACTGTTAAAGTTAATTCTGCCTCCAGATAGTTTTGTGACTTTGAGCAAGTGATTTAATCTCACTAAGCCTTATTTTCCTCTTTTGTAAAATAATAGTACTTCCTTTAAAGTTATATAATGTTTACAAAACATTCTGCACAATGGCTGGCTCACAGCAAGTGCATGCAATGGTAGGCTGCTAATATTCTTTACAAAAAGTGAAAAAGATAGTTCAAGCTTTCTGAACCAAACAATTGTTTGTCTAGTGCCTAAAGTAAGATATTAATACTGGAAATTAAAATATAATTTCAGAGGAATGATTTTGCAGATAGGCTAAAAGAATTATTTTGTTTTCATATGTTCAGTCTCCTTAGAAATTATACATTAGGCTGTTGTGTGTGTGTTAGTTGCTCAGTTGTGTCTGATTCTTTGCGACCCCATGGACTGTAGCTCACCAGGCTCTTCATACTGGGGTGGGTAGCCATTCCCTTCTCCAGGGGATCTTTCCAACCCAGAGATTGAACCCAGGTCACCTGCATTGTGGGCAAATTCTTTACTGCCTGAGTCACCAGGGAAGCCCACAGTAGGCCATTAATGATATCTATTTTGATTTTACTGTTTTTCAAATCTGCCTCTTGTCAATAGACATTTGGAGTCTGGTGACATTTGTCTGGCACTGTACTGGGGACATAACTTCCACTGCCCTTTTTGAGTGGCTCTATCAATCAGTGTGCTCAGACTATCTTTTCACCCAGAGGTTGCAGTAAAACTGACTGACACATAGAATGGTTTGACAGTTTGTGGGGCCTCTAGACTTCTTCATGGAGGATTTCTCTTTCAGATATTTGAGAAAACCTTGGTCTGAGGGGCAGAGGAAACTCAAATGGTGGCCAGTGATAGCCATGTAACAACTAGACATCCCTGGACATTTTTCTGGTAAGTGATCTCATTTCAAATAACAAAGTCATGTAGAAGTACACAGTTTTTAAAATGGTATATCAGTACTTTTAGGTGTGAGGCAGCTATAAGCACAGTTAATGTCGGAAACTGACTGATTTTTATCTTCAGTTAGTAGTACGATTTACCTTATATTTGAAATACCTTTCTGTTTGTGATTTGTCTCCTCAACTCAAGTATAAATTCCAGGCATTCAAAGATTTTTATTACCCAGAACTATTATGAGATTGTTACTATGCTGAAGAAATTCAATGTGTAGTTCTAGTATGAATGCTTAAGTTGCCTACTAATGACTGCATCTTATTAAATACAGGAATTAATTCATTCCCTTAGGTATAGAGATTTTTTTACCTACAAGATCAAACACAACCCTTTCTTTCAGTGTCAGAAGTATAATTTATAAAGAACCTCTTTTCATGACTCTTAGAGATAAGTTAGTGTGGTAGGGAGAAATATATTCACACTCTGTCTAAATGTATCTACAGTGTACCATTACAGCTCATCTAATCAGAAGTAGAAAGTCAAGAAGTCAGATTTTGATAGTTCTAGAGTCAGAAATAAACCAAGTGAATTCTACTTTGCTTTTTCCTAAAGGTTTATCCATATTAAATATGTAAATCATGTTTAAAATTCTGAATAAATATACTTTTGATTTAAGTATCAGTATTTTCAGCTTCTCTGGGGAAAATTTTATGTTGCAGGAAATTTTCCATCTTATCTAAATAGATACATATGCCAGACAATTGAATTGGCATTTGCTAATAAACATTACCATCGGAAGCCACGTGTCAGAAAAGGAGTTAATTAACACAGAGACTAACTGTAAATATTTCTTAGCCTATCTTAAAAATCAATGCCATAGTCATGATGAGATCACAATTTAGTATCCAACTTAGTATCTGAGTCTCTAAGTTTCATAATGTAGATGAATAAATATTTTATTAAAAAGTTCATGACAATTAGTTCATCTTATATTAAACTTGGGAATGAAAGTAGGTATTTGAGGCCATAAGATGGAAGACATTCTTTTCATTTTTTTTTAAAGAGAATTACCTTGTGTAATAAATTCTACCCTTTATATTAATATAGCTGGGATTTTATTGTGGTGATACAGTATCCTTGCTTTAGTTCAGATTGATTAATGCTTCCATTATACACTCTTCCTATGATTATGGCTATACACTGAAAGAGTCATGAATAAGAACAGAAATCCACAAAAAGCAGGTATAAATAATGTACTTTAATAACATTTTTATGAATTAGACCTTTAAGCTGTCATTATGGGACTTACTTTATTCATGGTTAATTTATTTAAAATATCAACTTCTGAAGATCCCTGCATTTCTTCAAGTACTACCATCTATTCTCTATGTGATCTGGCAGCAGAGAAATTAAGTTTTTCATTTATAAAAGGTACAACAATTTAATTATCTCCTTCTTGGATATAAAAGTAATCCATGTTTCTTATATGAAGACTCTCCTTCCCTTGACATTTTTCTCCTTCAGTAGTCAACAACACTCCTTTCTTTCCACCTGACTATGCACCCACATATCCAATTTCCTCCTCATGCTCTCCTCCAATTTGTTTGCTGTTTTGTTAGTAACAGCTAGAGAAGAGTTAGGACATTTTATATCATCGGTTCTCAGAGGGTTAGCAATTAAGTGTGTCCATAGAGTGTGAACTTATCAGTATAGTGCCTTTCTCTGAGAAAGTGTCATAGGCTGGGAAATGATGGCTCTATCTGGTAGGGATCACAGGAAAGACTGGCTGAGAGAGAAATCCTCTCCACAATAAGCAGCTCTGAGCCACAAATATGTTATTAGCTTCTGCATAAATTAACATCAGATGAAAGAAAAATTAAATGACTTACTTTTTACTTCCTAAGCCCTTACAATGGGCTTTTCTCTTGCTTTTAAATGTTTTTATGCCATCTCAAAGCCAGAGAATGCACAATAGTTAATTATAATTGTAAAGCTTTTGAAGATGCCTGTTCCTAGCAAAACGAGCAAACAAATGCAAATGCTTCATTTTCATCTTATGTTTTGTTCTCCCCACTCATGCCTTTCTTGTGTAGAGATTATCCAAAATTTACATGCTTTTGTAACTCTCTGTGGCCAGGATTGATGTATTCTTGGTCCCAGTTAAATAAATGACATGCTTCTTTCATAACAATGCATTCCAACACACCTCGTCACTGTCACCTTGTTTCTTTAGAGTGGCAGAGGTTGACCTGGAGCCCCAGTCACAGTACAGCATGGAAAACTTCACATAAACAGATAAGTTCAGTTACACTAATGACTATCAGAGCTTTCCATTGTTATCTGCAGAGAGGAATGAAACAAGGGACGATGGAAGGGTGCTAGCACGGCTGACTTTGGTCTGAATTCTGTCTCTGACCCCTTCTGGTTGTGACATTGCAACGTGCCGTAACACACTGAATTCCATTTACCTCATTTGAAAAAGGGAACTAGTAAAATCTACCTCGCCAACTTATTGTGAAGAAACTGAGCCAAAGTGCTTGGACAAGAGTGGACGTTCAAAAAAAATACTGATAGCATATATTCCTATATTTTTGAAACAATCAAAATCTGACTACATAAAATCTTCAGTTTTTCTAAGTGTGACATTTGTTGATCTGAGTAAATGCACATTAATTCTGATTTTTCTGTGTTGAGGGAGACTATATCAGGAATATTATATATTGTGAAACTTTAAGAAACAAATAGGAATTAACATGCTATGAAGGGGCATTGTGTTGGAATGAAGAAGTGGATTCCAGTTATTCTATAAATAGTAGTTTCTGCATAATGCAACTGTAACAAATCTTCTGTCTTCAACCATAAAAGGCAGGGGGAATGAGTAGAATATACTCAAGTCTCTCTTCACTTGTCTATTCCTTTATTTCTCCAAAGGAAGTATGTCTCATCTTGCATCTATTTCCTAATTTTTCTGAGAATAGTTAACTTAAAAAGCTTTCAATTTGTAAATAGCTGCTTATGTTCTCTGATTGCTATGGCTTAAAATATTTTAAGGCTAGAGAAAAGTCCATTTTTAAGTCTTAATGAATATGTTTATATGTATGCATTATATATGAATACATATATACATGTATATAAAGTCATATGATAATAAGGGTCAGAAAAAATACAAATCTAGGTTTAGAGGATTAGAGTATGAGGGAATGGGAAGTGGCTTTTTTTTTTTTTTTTTTTTAAGAGGAATAGGGTTATACCTTTTTGAATGAGCACCATTTGAAAAGATGCTTGAACAAAAGTAGGCTCCTAGGGAGAACAATCTTCCTGCAGAGGAAACATATGTGCCAAGACCTTCAAAGAGGAGCATTCTAGCTATATTCAAAGAAGAGCATGGGGACCAGAGTGGCTGGAGCAGCAGATGTAGGAGGAGAGTGGGAAGAGAAATGGTCAGAGATGTAGCTGGGACAATCACATCGAATCTTGTTCACAATAATTTTCCATTTTATTCTGAGTAAGGTAGGAAGTCACTGACAGGTTTCAAGCAGAGTAACTGTATTGTGATGAGTCATGTTTTACGAGGAATTTTGGCTGCTGCTGAGTGGTGGGTGCCAGTGTCCCACTAGATTGTGTGACCATGTTGCAAGACTAAGAAAGTAAAAGGATTCAGTAATAATACTCTTCTTCATGTTTTCCTTTTTTTTCCCCCAAAAAAATTGCCTTCTAATTTTGTCTGGGATTCTTGAAGGAATGCAACACTATAGACACATGGTGGGAGTACCTCTCTTTACATTGTAATTAGGTTACTGTAATAGCAAAACTCTTCACTTGAGTTATATGGAGTAAAGGAAACTGGCTTTTCAGAAAAGAATCCAGTCTTTCCCTTGACTTTTCCTTTAGTGAATGCTGAATTTTTCTTAGAGGTCAGTTTTTCTCGTTATCAGCTACTAACAACAATTCACAACCAGAAATTCTAGAGCATTTTCCAGTGACTGCCCAGAGCCTTATATAAACAGTTGGTTTATGTCAACAAATCAATAAATGATCAGGTAACCTTAAGTCAAATCCTTTGCCAGGGTTTAAATCTTAAACTATTCCTTCAAGGAATTTTGGGTTTGATATTAACAAGGGATAAAGTTTACAGTTACAACATGGATTTAGGGGCATTATGGGTGGAGACAGGGTGGCTCAGATTGTAAAAAATCTGCCTGCAATGTGGGAGACCTGGGTTCAATCCCTGGGTCAGGAAGATACCCTGAGAAGGGAATGGCTAACCACTCCTGTATTCTTGCCTGGAAAATTCCACGGACAGAGGATTCTTGTGGGCTATAGTTCATGGGGTTGCAAAGAGTTGGACCTGACTGAGAGACTAACACTTCACTTTCATTAAGGGACGTAGTTCAGTTCAGTTCAGTTCAGTTCAGTTCAGTCACTCAGTTCTGTCCGACTCTGCGATCCCATGGACTTCAGCATGCCAGGCCTCCCTGTCCATCACCAACTCCCAGAGTCCACCCAAACCCATGTTCATTGAGTTGGTGATGCCATCCAACCATCTCATCCTCTGTCATCCCCTTCTCCTCCTGCCTTCAATCTTTCCCAGTATCAGGGTCTTTTCAAATGAGTCAGTTCTTCGCATCAGGTGGCCAAAGTATTGGAGTTTCAGCTTCAGCATCAGTCCTTCCAATGAATATTCAGGACTGATTTCCTTGAGGATGAACTGGTTGGATCTCCTTGCAGTCCAAGGGACTCTCAAGAGTCTTCAACACCACAGTTCCAAAGCATCAACTCTTCAGCACTCAGCTTTCTTTATAGATCAACTCTCATATCCATATGTGACTACTGGAAAAACCATAGCCTTGACTAGATGGACCTTTTTTGGCAAAGTAATATTTCTGCTTTTTAATATGCTGTCTAGGTTGGTCATAACTTTTCTTCCAAGGAGCAAGTATCTTTTAATTTCATGGCTGCAATCACCATCTGCAGTGATTTTGGAGCCCAGAAAAATAAAGTCAGATACTGTTTCCACTTTAATCCCATCTATTTGCCATGAAGTGATGGGACTGATGCCATGATCTTAGTTTTCTGAATGTTGAGCTTTAAGCGAAGTTTTTCACTCTCCTCTTTCACTTTCATCAAGAGGCTCTTTAGTTCTGCTTCACTTTCTGCCTGAGGTTATTGATATTTCTGAGGTTATTATCAATCTGAGGTTATTGATATTTCTCCTGGCAACCTTGATTCCAGTTTGTACTTCATCCAGCATTTCTCATGATGTACTCTGCATATAATGGAGGCAGCAGAGGCCCAAATCCAAGAGCACCACATGAAAGTGCAAAAGCTGCTCCTGGGAAAATGGTATGTGAATTCTGAGATGAGTATGCAAGTTACTCTCAATTCCAGCCGAAGGAGGTGCCTGCTGAGTGCCTACTCCTGTCCAGTAGGTAAAGGCTGACAACTCTTTGTGAAACAGTACCATTCATGAAGTAGATGTCCAAAGGCATGCAGAGCTAATTAGTGTAAATCCAAACATTTTCAAGATACCAGATTATGGACACTTCTTTAAGCTTCAAAAAAGACTGTGGAAACGTGTTCTCCATGTTGCAAGGAAGAGCCAATTCTGACTCCATGATGGATATATTTCTTTGATTTTAACCTTTGCTTTTTTTGCTTTTATTACTGTAGTCATACGTAATGCCAGCCTCAGGGAATTCTACTCCTCTGCCTGATTATTAAACTAAAAGTGCCTTTGTTCAGCCTTTGTTCAGCTCATAGGAAGATAATATGACTCTGTTATCGTTGTTCAGTCACAAAGTCCTGTTGGACGTTTTGTGATTTCGTGGACTCCAGCATGCCAGATTTCTCTATCCTCCACTATCTCTCAGAGTTTGCTGAAATTCATTTTCATTGAGTCAGTGATGTCTTTAATCATCTCATTCTTTGCTGCCCCCTTCTTTTGCCTCAATCTTTCTCAGCATCAGGGTCTTTTCCAATGGGTAGGTTCTACCCATCAGGTGGCCGAAGTATTGGAACGTCAGCATGAGTCCTTCCAATGAGCATTTAGGGTTGATTCCTTTAGGATTGACTGGTTTGATCTCCTTGCTGTTCAAAGGACTCTCAAGAGTCTTCTCCAGCACCATAATTCAAAAGTATCAATTCTTAGGTTTTTAGTCTTCTTTATGGTCCAACTCTCATACCAGTACATGACTACTGGAAAAACCGTAGCTTTGACTATATGGATCTCTGTTGGCAAAGTGATGTCTCTGCTTTTTAATATGCTGTCTGACCCTGCTCACCTGTGAATGGCTCGAAGAGTAAGTTCAGTCGCTCAGTCGTGTCCAACTCTTTGAGACCCCATGAATCACAGCACGCCAGGCCTCCCTGTCCATCACCAACTCCCGGAGTTCACTCGGACTCACGTCCATCGAGTCCATGATGCCATCCAGCCATCTCATCCTCGGTCATCCCCTTCTCCTCCTGCCCCCAATCCCTCCCAGCATCAGAGTCTTTTCCAATGAGTCAACTCTTCACATGAGGTGGCCAAAGTACTGGAGCTTCAGCTTTAGCATCATTCCTTCCAAAGAAATCCCAGGGTTGATCTCCTTCAGAATGGACTGGTTGGATCTCCTTGCAGTCCAAGGAACTCTCAAGAGTCTTCTCCAACACCACAGTTCAAAAGCATCAATTCTTCGGCGCTCAGCCTTCTTCACAGTCCAACTCTCACATCCATACATGACCACAGGAAAAACCATAGCCTTGACTAGATGGACCTTAGTCGGCAAAGTAATGTCTCTGCTTTTGAATATACTATCTCGGTTGGTCATAACTTTTCTTCCAAGGAGTAAGCGTCTTTTAATTTCATGGCTGCAGTCACCATCTGCAGTGATTTTGGAGCCCAAAAAAATAAAGTCTGACACTGTTTCCACTGTTTCCCCATCTATTTCCCATGAAGTAATGGGACCAGATGCCATGATCTTCATTTTCTGAATGTTCGGCTTTAAGCCAACTTTTTCACTCTCCTCTTTCACTTTCATCAAGAGGCTTTTGAGTTCCTCTTCACTTTCTGCCATAAGGGTGGTGTCATCTGCATATCTGAGGTTATTGATATTTCTCCCAGCAATCTTGATTCCAGCTTGTGTTTCTTCCAACCCAGCGTTTCTCATGATGTACTCTGCATAGAAGTTAAATAAGCAGGGTGACAATATACAGCGTTGATGTACTCCTTTTCTTATTTGGAACCAGTCTGTTGTTCCATGTCCAGTTCTAACTGTTGCTTCCTGACTTGCATATGGATTTCTCAAGAGGCAGGTTAGGTGGTCTGGTATTCCCATCTCTTTCAGAATTTTCCACAGTTTATTGTGAACCAAACAGTCAAAGGCTTTGGCATAGTCAATAAAGCAGAAATAGATGTTTTTCTGGTAGTCTCTTGCTTTTTCCATGATCCAGCAGATGTTGGCAATCTGATCTCTGGTTCTTCTGCCTTTTCGAAAACCAGCTTGAACATCAGGGAGTTCGCGATTCACGTATTGCTGAAGTCTGGCTTGGAGAATTTTGAGCATTGCTTTTTAGCGTGTGAGATGAGTGCAATTGAGCAGTAGTTTGAGCATTCTTTTGCATTGCCTTTCTTTGGAATTGGAATGAAAAGTGACCTTTTCCAGTCCTGTGGCCACTGCTGAGTTTTCCAAATTTGCTGGCATATTGAGTGCAGCACTTTCACAGCATCATCTTTCAGGATTTGAAACAGCTCAACTGGAATCCCATCACCTCCACTAGCTTTGTTCGTAGTGATGCTTTCTAAGGCCAAAGAGGTTATCATATCCCCTCCCTGAGGTTGGCCATTCCAGGAGATATTTGCAAGATAATGGCATTTTACTTTACTTCCTCAACTTCTCTGGCTCTCTGTTCTATAAAAGAACCTGGCATCCAGACCCTGACAAGATAGTTATTTTGAGACATTAACCTGCTATCTTCTCAATCAGCTGGCTTTCCTAATAAAGTTGTATTCCTTGCCTCAATGTCTTGTCTCTCGGGTATATTGGCTTGTTGTGCGGTGAGCAGAGTGTGCTTGGATTCGGTAACATAAATAGCTATTTTATATGATCAGAACAAGGCCAAAATATTGTGTTAGTTTGGTTTAATGAAACTGATTTTAAGGTGATATAAAATTACACTGCAGTAGAATACTATAACAGAATACAGCACATGACCTTATATGTGTTAGAGTATATACTTAGTTCCCAGATGAAAGTCTACATATCCTTTGTGGGATAAAACAGGCTTAGGAAAGATGAGTAACTTGCACAAATTCACAAATCATGTAAGTGACACAACAAGGATTTAAAACTAAGGATCACTGAAAACTCTGTTCTTTCCCCTACAATATGGAATATGAAGTTTGCAGTAGACTGACCCTAACAAAAACTTACAAATGAACTAAGGTGTGGGAAGAAAAGAAGTGCCAGCTTCTAACCTATCTTTGTGAAGCTTGTCTTTTAGGTCTCTCACATCCAAAGTTCTCTGACATAATGACAATTTTTTTGTTTTGTTGTTTCTGAATTTAGTATGCAAAAGAGAATGCAAAGGGAAAGATTATTTTATATATTTCAAATTGCAAAAAAAATTTGTTAATTAAAATTCACATTTGAAATGGATAGACTGCACCCAAACCTTTCAAAAATGAAAAAAACCTTTATAAACAATAAAATGATTGCATTATTTTTGAATGGATTATGTTTATATAGATAAAGATTGCCACATCTGTTCTTTTTCCTTCTGTATTTATTTTCCCTCTCAATGCTTTTACATTCTCAGAAGCAAATGCTCAATTAAAGTTTTTTGAGTCTTAGACTCAAATGAGAAGCTCTCGATCCACACACTCATCTCTGAATAGCTTCAAAGAGAGTATTTTGCATTTTCTTTTTTGTTCTTTTTTATTTTATTTATTTATTTTCTTGGTGCTACAATTATTTGGAGTTTATCTAAAAACTTTTTAACCCTTTTAAAATGTAGTTTTTATGCAGAATCATTGCTTGCTGAAGATATTTTAGGTATAAATTTTCTATTGCATCTTTCTACAAGGTAAGGAAAATATAAATATAAGATTCATTTCTAGTAACTGTCAATTTTCAAAATCATATTATTTACATATAATTACCTTTTCCATATTTTTATCTATATACATTTCCTACATTTGTCTGTAGCTAGAAATGAATTGCAAAAGCACTTTGTTGCCTTTAAAATGTCAAAAATACCTAAAAACATCATAGAATTGAGTTTTTCCTGTATGTGACTAAATTATTGATATTTAAGAAAAAAGTTGGTTATCATTTAAAATCAAAGTATACATTACTCTAAAGTATTATTTCAAAGATATGGCTATTTTTATAACAGATCCTTGAAAATTTAGGGCTTCAGTTACTAAATAAATTAGAAAGACTCAATAGTTATTTTGAAATAAAATTTGACTTTAACATTACCAAAAGTTACCGGTTATTGGGTACATTTATAAATGTGATTTTTAATTGAAGCCTTTTAATTACTGACATTAAGCTTAATGCATGAGAGTGAAAGTCGATCAGTCCTGTCCGACTCTTTGTGACCCCATGGACGTCCATGGAATTCTCTAGGCCAGAATACTAGAGTGGGTAGCTTTTCCCTTCTCCAGTGGATCTTCCCAACCCAGGGATTGAACCCAGATCTGCCGCATTGCAGGTGAATTCTTTACCAGCTGAGCACAAGGGAAGCCCAAGAATACTGGAGTGGGTTACATAGCCCTTCTCCAGCAGATCTTCCTGATGCCGGAACTGAACCAGAGTCTCCTGCATTGCATGCAGATTCTTTACCAACTGAGCTATCAGGGAAGCCCAAGCATAATACATATCAATATTTATAAAGGAAATAAGTACCCTTTCAACGAATGCAAATTTTCTAGTTGTAATTAATATATGGAATTCAACTTTATTTCAAATGATAGACCACATAAGTTTCATCATCATTCATAAATTATATGAAACCATTAACGCAATTTTGGTCTTCTTCCTAATATAAGGAAGGTCTAGTCTAGTAGATCAAATTTTTTTACACAAAATTCTTACATAATTTAAGCAAGTATCTGTCACCATTTATCATATGAACAATTGCCAAGACTCCTTACTCCATTTGGGTAAAACAGACCTGGCTTTGAGAGTGTAGCCAGTTTTTCCATCAGTACT
This sequence comes from Oryx dammah, assembly GCF_014754425.2. NCBI lineage: Eukaryota > Metazoa > Chordata > Mammalia > Artiodactyla > Bovidae > Oryx > Oryx dammah. The sequence goes on along the minus strand of NW_024070188.1, from coordinate 15,498,005 downwards.
AGAGAGAATGAATAATCTCAATGGGGATTCTAAGAAGTTTATAAAACAAAAAGAAACATTTAGGTTAAGCTGAAACAAATAGCAAATAAATGTTTTATGATGAAAAAATGGTACTTATAAACTAGAGCTTTGGAGGGAACCTGGCTCTTTCTTGTAAAATGCTTTCTAGGAGAAATTTGCTGGCACAAGAAGGTTCCAATTAAAATTTCATAATAAGGAAGCTATAAAAATCACATTCACTCTTATTCACAAAACTTCTCATCCCTAATTTTCTCTTTGGTCAAAATATAGGGAAAAAAATCTCATTCTTAATATCAGCATGAAAGTTATGAAAGATCTCTGAGCCAAAAAGCTGGCCTTCATCAACAGAAAGCCCCTTACTCTTCCCTGATTTTTGGTTGTCATCTCTTGATTTTTTAATTTTTTATTCTGGGGTTCTCCAGAATAAAAATATTGCTACTGGACTGTCAAATCAGATGACATTCCTTGCTATATTGTCAGATGTATGGGGGAAGAAAAACATAATTTCTTTATCTTATTATGGGTAAAGTTAATGATTTTCACAAAAAACATTTTCAATCAATAATGGGAAATCAAGACTATTATAACAAGATAGAAAAGTTTTAACTTTGGAGATGTAAGTTTCTTAAGAATATTTAATGTGTACTAAAAGACAAACCCAAGGAGCATATTAAAAAGCAGAGATATCACTTTGCCTAAAAAGGTCCATGTAGTCAAAGCTGTGGTTTTTCCAGTAGCCATGTATGGATGTGAGAGTTAGACCATATAGAAGGCTGAGTGCCCAAGAACTGATATTTTCAAACTGGTGCTAGAGAAGACTCTTGAGAATCCCTTGGACAGCAAGGAATTCAAACCAGTCAATTCTAAAGGAAATCAACTCTGAATACTCACTGGAAGGACTGATGCTAAAGCTGAAGCTCCAATGCTTTGGCCACCTGATGGTGAAGAGCCAACTCTGGAAAAGACCCTGATACTGGGAAAGACTGAGAGCAGGAACAGAATGGGGGTGGCAGAGAACAAAATGGTTGGATAGCATCATCCACTCAATGGACATGAGTTTGAGCAAATTTCAGGAGACAGTGAATGACAGGGAAGCCTGTCATGCTGCAGTCCATGGGGTTGAAAAGAGTTGGACAACTGAGAGATTGAACAACAACAAAAATGCAGATTTGTATTTCATGAAAATGAAAGTGAAGTCACTCAGTCATGTCTGACTCTTTGTGACCCCATGCACTATAGCCTGCCAGACTCTTCCGTTCATAGTATTTTCCAGGCAAGAATACTGGAGTGGGCTGCCATTTCCTTCTCCAAAGGATCTTCCCAACCCAGGGATTGAATCCGGGTCTTCTGCATTGCAGGCAGACTCTTTACCATCTGAGCCATTAGGCTATTATATTTCATATACGGAATATGTCCTTACATTTCCTTTTTCTTGACACTCTTCCACCTATTTGTTTTTTGTGTTTCTATTTTTTCCCCTTAATTTAGTCAAGTCAGTTGTTATGGCTTACCTACTTTTCCTTGATACTAAGCTGAATTATACTTGTTCCAGCATATTAGCTCCACATAACTGTGTTACCCCATGCCTAGCCCTGTACAGTGCTGCAATCAAAAGAAATGGCAGTTTAAAATTCAAGGAAGAGTTGAAGATACATTTAAATCTTTCTTTCCTGAGGTCTCTCAAAATAGCTAATGTTGTATGACCCAAAGCAAAACGTTAAAGGTTCTCTCTTTTTGGATTCCCCAGTCCTCTCTCATCATAGCAGCTCTTCCAAAAACCTTCTCTCTCTGGAAGTGTTAGTTGCTCAGCTGTGTTCGACTCTTTGGGACCCCATGGACCGCAGCCCACCAGGCTTCTCTATCTATGGGATTGCCCAGGCAAGAATACTGGAGTGGGTTGCCATTTTCTTCTCTAGGGGATCTTCCCAACTCAGGGATCGAACTCAGGCCTTCTGCATTGAGGGCAGACTCCTTACCATCTGAACCACCAAGGAAGCCTCTCTTTCTGGAAAGCACACTAAAAACTTACTCCAGCCCATGCTGACTCTCCTATTCCCTTCTCGAGTTCTTTTCTCACTGTCCAAATTTTATGTTTTCTTCTGGGGACTATCCCTTGTTCAAACATGAATTAATTTAATTATTTGAGCTTTTTCCAATTTTTTTTTTCTCAGCTAACATATCCTGAGTCCTAAGTATAATATAAGCACTCAGGAGCTGCCCAGGCATATCTAGAATATTCCTTCAGCATTAAGGTGGTGGGGAAAAGCTATGAATACTTCTGTTAATATTTGTGTCCTCATCACACATGTAAGAAAGAATAATTTAAATTATTTTTTACAAATAATTGAAAGGTGAAAGGTGAATTCAGTCTGTAGTTCAGTGACTAGTGTACCAAAGTTTATTTCTTAGTCTTGGTAGGTGAATCATGGTTATGTAAAATGAAAACATTAGAGGAAAAATATATTTGAAATCTGTATATTATCTTTACAATTATTCTGTTAATCTAAAATCATCTGAAAATAAAGAGTTTAAAAACAACAAAATGTTGGAAAAATTTTAAGACTGAAATAGATGGTTCATTTTTCCCTCAGAAGTAGGGATTAGCCCTTGTGTAACACAAAGGAAATGAAATAAATATGTAGGGAGGAAAATGAATGAAATAAAAGCCTCAAGCATGATAAAATTGTGGAGATGAAACAGAATTTGGAGATTATTATGTTGAAAATAAAACTTTTTAGATGAGGAAGCTGAGTCATTTCAGAGAGTTAAGAAACTAATATGAACCAGTGGATCTTTAGTTCAGACTCCTGATTGCTATACCCTCATTTATGGGTAGGGTATAGCAGTAGGTCACCAAGATCTTCTAATCAACAAATCTAAAGGACCCTGGCCAATTTTTGTCATATCCATCTCTCTGGGGCTCTTGGCTTTGTTGTACCCTTTCTTTTCTCATTATTTTTTCATATTTGGCTTTCTAGTCTGTCTTCTGCTGATGTTTTTGATGGTTAATCTTATGTGATGACATTTGGTAAGGTTCATTTTGACTAGGCCATAGTAACAGTTACTTGGTCAAAACCATTCTAATTGTTGCTCTAAGGTATTTTTTAGATGTGATTAATATTTAAATCAGTAGACTTTGAGTAAAGTAGATTGCCAATCAGTTGAAGGCATTAAGAGAAAAGAATGACATTTTCTAAAAAGAAGGAATTCTGCCTCTAGTCTGCCTTTGGACTTGAGAAAACAATATTAACTGTTCCCAGACATGCCCGATGCACTTCAGACTCACCAGCACCCCAAATCACATGATTGCATGAACGAATTTATTAGAATAACTGTCTATTTCTCCCCTCTCCCTGCCCTGCTGGGTGTGTGTGTTTGTGTGTGTGTGAATAGGGGGGCAGTATGTGTGTGCCCATGTATTGACTCTATTTCTCTGGAGAACTCCAAGACAATGTTATTCCCACATTTTCCTTCTTGGATGCCCTAAACCTCACTCAAACTCATGACTGGCCTGCCATTTAGTTATATTCAAAATGAAAGTTTACATGACATAGGATATTTTTAAGATCTCCTGTTCCTTGGGAGCTCAATAAGTATTACTGGGAACAGTAATGCTTCTTCGATCACAAATTGTGAGCATCACTGAGGTTAAAAATAATTAAATAGTTTTCTAATAAGAATTTCATGGTTCTTTTTAATATAATTGTATACATTGAAATGAAGTGAGGTGAAAGTCGCTCAGTCGTGTCCGACTCTTTGTGACCCCAAGGACTGTATAGTCCAAGGAATTCTCCAGGCCAGAATACTGGAGTGGGTAGCCTTTCCCTTCTCCAGGGGATCTTCCCAACCCAGGGATCGAACCCAGGTCTCCCACATTGCAGGCAGATTCTTTACCAGCTGAGCCACAAGGGAAGCCCAATTATATACATTAAGACTGTCCAAAAAGGAAAACAACACATTATGCAGACCCAAAGCATTACACTATGATTCTTTTTCACCAAGAATAACATGGAACTAGAATTCCCCCTGACATGCTTCCAGAAATGCTATGCTCAGATTAAGTTTATGACTGCAGTGTCTGTAGCTCTCTCATTTTTGAACTCCAGACTCCTAGCTTAAGTTGTCTGCTGGAGATGACCACTTATGTGAATCCCACTTAACATGCTGCTCAACACATGGCAGAGTCTTCATTTTCTCTCCAGGTCCAAAATCCACCCTCATCTTTATGGATTGTGTTAACCAAGGATTAATACAATCTCTGGATTCAGGTTAGTTTGGCCAATAGGACGGAGAAGGCAATGGCACCCACACCAGTACTCTTGCCTGGAAAATCCCATGGACAGAGGAGCCTGGTAGGCTGCAGTCCATGGGGTCGCTACTAGTTGGACACGACTGACTTCACTTTCACTTTTCACTTTCATGCATTGGAGAAGGAAATGGCAACCCACTCCAGTGTTCTTGCCTGGAGAATCCCAGGGACGGGGGAGTCTGGTGGGCTGCCGTCTATGGGGTCGCACAGAGTCAGACACGACTGAAGCGACTTAGCAGCAGTAGCAGTAGTGGCCAATAAGAACAATATCAAGAGATAATAGAACAGGAAAAAAAAAAGAGATAGTTGAATATTTATTCTCCAACTACCTCCCTGGCTCACTGAGAATATTATATACATAATTTTACAAATTGTCAATGATATGTTCTTCTACTAAAGGACATAGTTCTGGCTGGGCATATCTCTCTTAGAGTTACAATGTTTGGGGATTTGTAAACCTCTCCATTTCCATGACTCCTCAGGCCTGGGACTGATAAAGGCATCCTGAGTTGGTCAGGCTTGGGGTGCTTCACTATAACTCTGCTCAAACCTTTATAAACACTACATTCATTAAACACTCTTAATCATCCATTTTGAATGTTCCAGGGACCCTGATGCACTAAGCAAGTCTGAAACTGAACGCCTTATTGTCTCCCCAAACCTGTTCTTATTATTAAGTGCCATTCATTTACCCAGGTCAGATAAGACTTTAGCAATTATGCTCAGCCCTAACTTTTAATTGCTAGCTCTAGATAATGGAATAGACTGATCCTGGGCATGAGACATTTGAATTTCAATTCCAATTATACCATTGTTAGGATGGCGTTATCTTAGGCAATTTATTTGATTCCTCTGATCTTCTCTTGAAATGATATAAATCATATTCACGCTTGAAATTGTTTTGAGGGTTCAATGTGATTGTTTATAACAAAAGTAGCATGATTTTTCCTCATAAACAGTAGCCTCCTACATTTTTCTTACCTTTAAACCTTCAAGCTCTACCCTTTGTCATCCTCCCTTACTATCGCCTTACTTATTGATGACTCAGTGATCTAAAATGCAAATCTAATTGTACTACTCCTCTGCTCAGTTGTTTTAGCAGGCTCATGCAGTCTATGGGTGGGGGCGGCGGGGGGGTGGGCCCGGGGAAGGTAAATGATTCAGTTTTGTGTACAAAATTCTTCAGGATATGACCAGAGTCCTATATTAAGAAATTTTATAGAGTTTCACAATTGCTGACTAATGACATTAATGCAGTTACCATATTAATTTCTACAGATATCAATAAAAATCTACCATGAAAATTAATTATTTACTATATGTACAAATTTGCTGATTAAAAAAATGATAATGATAATAGGAACTAATAGCTAAGTACCTAATTGTGCTAAGTTGCTAAATACATTATTTCAAGCAGTCCTCATAGCAACTTTCTAAGTAAAAGAGGCCTCAAAAGTAGTATGGTTTACCTATGTTATCAAAATTTACAACTAGAGGTCAATTACATTAAAAACTGCACAAAGATATGAGTTAAGTTCACCTCAAAGCAAAGGAAAATATTGTATTGCCCAAAAGTTCAACAAGATTTACTGTGTCATAGAGTTAATGGAATGAGAACCTGGGCCAAATTTCTATTTTATTATTTTATGCTTTTTGCTTCTCAGGATCTATCTCAATGAAGAGCAAAGATGATAAAGTTCCCAGTTTAATAGAACTGTAAATAAAATGTAACTAGCTCCTGTAGAACACTGTCCTCGAATGCATCCTACGGTAAGAAATTATCTCATAATAAGTTTCTTATATTGCTCCTTTCTCCTCCATACAAATACTACCAACTTACTCTTTATGGCCCAATGCAAGCCTTGTGATTTGACCACATAGCCTTGCCTCAATCATATTTCATCTTCCTCTTAACTTTCACAGCCTTTATGACCTGTACAACTCACTTTTGAACTTCAGAAAATAATGCTTCATAGTATTATCCATTTCACGGGGACATGCCTGGTTGCCCCCAGTGTGACATCTGTATCCAGACCATGGTCACAACCTTACACATCTACAGCAGCTATTTAAACACTGGGCCAAACCATGGAGTCTTCACTCTGCTCTTAATTCAGCTTACTACCAATCCACCAGCCTGAAAAAAATAAGCTTGAGATCTCTCGGCGTGAAAGCAAATTATCTCTGAGATTATTTAAGTTCAGTCTCCACAGTTGACAGTAGAAGAAATGGAGGCCCTATAAAGTCAATCCATTTGTCATAGATAATATAACTGATTAGTGTCAAAGCTGCAATTGGAAGCTGGGACTTTAGTCTTCTCCTGAGAGTTCTCTTGCCCACTTTTGTGTGATTGCATTTATAATATTATTCACAACTGCAGTACTAAGTTAGTACCAGTTATACGTTTATTCAAGAAGAAGATAGGGTATATAGTAGTAGTTCACCTTACTTTATTTGGTTCCATTACTGCAAATTATGTTTGTAATGGAATATTAAAAGTAATTTAAGTATAAGACATATACCCAGTAAGAGATCATATAACATCTTCTTTCCACATCTTTGCCAGAATAGATGCAGTGCGGCCAGTTTACATTAAATATCCAGTAATCAATCATGTGGATTGAAGTCTTTAATTCTTCAGAGATCATTGAGAACATAAAACATGATTTTTGGTAGTGGTGGAGGGGGTTGTGTTGAATAGGAGGAGAGAAAATAATATCCAGCAATGTTGATTAAAGAATCAATTCAGTTCAGTCGCTCAGTCATGTCTGACTCTTTGCAACCCCATGGACTGTAGCACACCAGGCTTCCCTGTCCATCACCAACTTCCAGAGTTTACTCAAACTCATGTCCATTGAGTCGGGAATGCCATCCAACCATCTTATCCTCTGTTGTCCCCTTCTCCTCCTGCGTTCAATCTTTCCCAGCATCAAGGTCTTTTCAAATGAGTCAGTTCTTCACATCAGGTGGCCAAAGTACTGGAGTTTCAGCTTTAGCATCAGACCTTCTAATGAATATTCAGGACTGATTTCTTTTAGGATGGATGGGTTGGATCTTCTTGCAGTCCAAGGGACTTTCAAGAATCTTCTCCAACACCACAGTTGAAAAGCATCAGTTCTTCAGCGCTCAGCTTTCTTTATAGTGAAACTCTCACATCCATACATGACTACTGGAAAAACTGTAGCTTTGACTAGATCAACCTTTGTAGGCAAAGTAATGTCTCTGCTTTTTAATATGCTGTCTAGGTTGGTCAGAACTTTTCTTCCAAAGAGCAAGCATCTTTTTATCTCATGGTTGCAGTCATGATCTGCAGTGATTTTGGAACACAAAAATATAAAGTCTGTCACTGCTTCCACAGTGGAAACAGTGATTAAAGAATAACAGGATCATATCCAGCAATTGTACTAATATAAAGATTTAATGAAGCAGATTTTTTTGATGCTTGGAAGGGGATGGAAAATGTTGCTTGAAGCTCTTTTGTTTCATCACTGAGGACTCTCTCTTAGAGCAGTCGGACTAATCTCTCCTAAGAAAAACAGCTCTGACAAACATGATAAATGGGCTCTCATGTTAAGGGTTAAAACCACCTGTGATGTTAATATAATAAGGAACCATTTGGTGAAGCAGGCGAGGTACTCACATAGACCTGTCCCACTTGTGGAATGTATGGGTAACTACAGTAGCTTGAACTTGCAAGCCTTTCAGCAGCAATGAGAGCTCACAGTTGATAGGAAAACTAATTCATCGCAAAATTTAACACTGTTTGAAAAATCATAAGAATTAATACTACATTGAACATGGTTTTCTGTTTAAGTTAGTTCCAGGTAAATTGTGTCCAAAATTAAATGCAAATTGACAACAATGACTGAAATGATTGCATAAGATTGCCATTATACAAGATCTTTTCAATGATGCTTATAGTTAATTTTCCTGGACAAAGGCCAAATGTATTCTAAAACATATAGTGGTAAGGGCTTTCCTGGTAGTTCAGAAGGTAAAGAATCTGCCTGCAATGCAGGAGACCCTCATTTGATCTCTGGCTCAGGATAATCCCCTGGAAGAGGGAATGGTGACCCACTAGAGTATTCTTGCCTGGAGAATCCCACGGTTGGTTTTTGTTCAGTTGTAAATCATGTCTGACTCTTTGTGATCCCATGGACCCTCTAGGCTTCTCTGTCCATGAGGTTCTCCAGGCAAGAATACTGGAGTGGGCTGCAATTTCCTTCAGGATTCAAAGAAAACAACTGATTTAATATATGGTTAGTTTTTACATCTGAAGATTCAAAGCAATATAATTTCATTATGGTGTACAAAGTGTGTGGTGTGGGGAGAGGCTGAAATTCTAGGAAGACCAGAGACACCTTCGGGCCTTAGAGAAGTGACCCAAGATAAGAAATGAACAGATACTTCACAGAATGAGAAGCAAGTGTTGTGAGAAATTCATTGCTTTAAGCGCTATGAAAGCACAAAGGAAGCATTTAAGGGCTTCATGGATGTGCAGAATGCTCTCGCCCGTAACAAGGTCTTTTTTTTTTTTCGATTTCGACTGATAAAACCCTAAATTGTTTCCAATCTTCTGTGAGCAAACTTAATAATCTAGTCTATATATAATCCCTCCTCTTTTAAACATTAAAATGCAAATATGTTTAAGCTCCTACATTTTGACCTGTTTTAACTGTATTCTCCAAATCGAAGAGCATAGGTTAGTGTCACATGTAAGTTCCTTTTTACATAATACCATTTTCTTGCAACTTGGTCCTAAGGAAGTTCCAGACTAAAATAGTGCATCAAGGACTGTGCATAATCAGCCTCACTAAAAACAGCTTGATTAATACTAAATATGTCCTAGTTCCTAATCAATTATGTTAATGAAGTCCCAGGCAGCACATCTGCAAGCGCTGACAAAGCCCATGATCTCAGCGTTGCCTGATAATGTGGGCTCCTTGGGAAGTTGCTCAGTGGCAGCATGCTCAGGGCAAAGACTGCCTTTCTGTAGACAAAAAGTGGATACTACTAACAAAAGTCTTGGAATCCTGCAATATTGCTAGATTATTCACTTAAACTGTATTGGGCTCCAGGATGAAATGTCAAATAATATTTCTCTTTAAATGTAATAGCAGAACCTAAGCTTCCCATTTAACAAATGACATGTTCCTTTCCAAGTGACAGACTGATAGGCAAAACATTTGCTACATGATGGTTTATGAGCCTCTTCCAGGAGCTAAGGTGGAGTCAAACATTTGAATAATATGCCTATCAGAAACTGCCTTAGATTAGGGAATTGGAGTCCCCAGATTTATGTCCATCTCACAACAGTAGAATTAGAATCTGATGAAACATAAAGGCGACAGTATTATTTACAGGCTATCTCTCGCTCTGTGAACATTTGGACAGTGAGATGGTTACTTGTCTGTTTTTGTCTAATTATCTCAAGTCACATAAGCTATTATAGTCCAAATGTCAGAAGAAATATAACTCTAATCTCCCTCCCTTGCTTTTGGACTATAAATTTCTTCTTTCTTACTAGCTAGGTAAATTGATATATATCTATAACCAAAAATGAGAGTGATTTTTTGTTGTTTTATTACCTTCAGTATAAACTCAGTTATATTTGAGTTCAGTTAAGAAAAATTTTTGAAAATATTTAACTCTTATCAGTTATAAGCATGTATAGAAGATGATGCAAGTTAGGGATTTATGGTGTTAGGAAGACATATATGATAGAAATGAAAAAGGGAAAATCATTGATTGCTAAAAAAGAAATACTTAAAGAACTTATTAAACTGAACAAATTATATGAGGTAAACATTCAAGTTGCTTTACATTAACTAAACTTAAAGGTTACCAACTGCTATGGACTGAACTGAGTCCTTCCAAAGCTTGTATGTTGAAGCCCTAACCCTCCATGTAACTAGATTGGAGACAGGGGCTTTAGCAGGTAATGAAACTTAAATGAGATCACAAGGGTGGAACCCTGATCTAATAGAAGTTTCTTTGCTAAGAAGAGGAAGAGACGGCAGCGCGTGCTCTCTGCCATGTGACAGCACAGCAAGAAGGAGACCATATAAAGCCAGGAAACAGGCTCTCACTGGAATCCAATCTCAGGCACCCTGACCTGAGACTCCCAGTTTCCAGAACTGTGAGAAAATACATTTCTGTTGTTTAAGCCATCCAGTCTGCAGTATTTTGCTATAGCAGCCCTTGCAGACTAAGACACTAAGGCTGATAGGGAATTTAAGAAATGATCATATCAAGAAGCTGTCCTCACCTAATTGTCTCAGACACAAAGGAAATCTGGACCCAAATGAGTGATGGGAGAGGAGATGTGAAAGTCAAGGGAGGCAGTGAGACCATCACCCTATCAAAATGATCACATTTAAAGATTAACAAATAAAAGACTTATGTGGACCAAATAAATTTGTCTTTAGCTTGGTTGGATGAGACAAAAGTTTCAAACCTTGGACTATATCTGGATCATTCTCTAAATATTCAAGAAGTGTTGCTTATTTGGACTCTTGGAGTAAGACTTTACATGAACTTTTCATTAAATCATGGTCTCAAATAACCAAATTCTTTTCTTCAGATTGGTACTGATACAGTACTGACTTACAGATTGTATTTTTATTTGAAATTTGCAACTGCTAATTCATTCAATTTGTAGCTGACCAACTCAAAATATCTTGCATACAATACCTAATAGGTTGTTATAATTTACAAGTATAATGTAACCTTTTCCTCAATCCCAATGGCATTTCTCTTGCTCTCTTGCCTTTCTCCAATGCTTAGGTATGTGGCTTGAAACCTTTTGCTTTTCCCCCACACAACTAGCAATCAAAATTTTTCCATGTGTGCCATTCCAGTTATTCTGAAGGACATTTGGCCAGTAGTAGGTCATTTAGGTGATTACTACCAAGTTGAAAGTATTTTGGGGAATATTCAATTGCTCTCTACCTGCCTCCTAAATCAGGTGGGACTTTACTACTCAGATGAAGTACTGAAGAAGCAGCAGCAATATTTGGGAGCTTGGTAAAAATGCAGAATCTCAGGCCTTACCCTTGACCTAGCCAATCAGAATTTTCATTGTCAAAGATCCCCAGGTGATCTCTGTGTATATTTAAATATTGATACACATTGCTAGGGTACTCTTGATTGACATCAGAAGATGATACATCTATCATAGAACTGCCTGAAATCTGAAGCACAAAATGTTATGCCTTCATGTTACCAAAGCTGTTGATGTCTCAGAAAATATTAAGTTATAATCTTCAAACTTCAAAGTCTGCATAGTAATGTGATAGAAAGATCCTTGGCTATAGATCTAGAAAGTCAGGGCTAGAATCCAAGTCCTTCTGTTTACTAGTTAAAAAAAATAAACTCCAAGTCTAAATTTGTTAATCATTGATAATAATATCTACAGGGTTTTGAGACATCGAATAAGAAATGCATATACCCACAGCCAACATAAAAATATTATAAGTAAATGTGAGTTGAATACAGCATAGCCACAGGCATGATTTGGTCAGAATCTGACCAGAAAAGTACATAGAACATGCTGGTATTTCAATCTAAACCTAGGAAAACTACACCTGCTCAGCTACTCAAATCCTCCCCTGGCTACTGACTGTAACATAAATAAATGTATTGACTGAAATAGAAATGTATAGCCAAATGACTTCTGGGTCTGTGGTCAAATAGACAATGTATCTTTCACCAAGGCATTCAGATTTTATTAAAAAATAAAAATAAATTTAAAAACTATTTGAAGCAGGCTACTAACTTTATGTGTTTGGTGTAAAATAATTACTTGGATTTGTAGTCATTTTTACACAAAACATAAGTCAAAGGCTCTTAAAACTTAATGTATATAAGACTCAACTGAGGAGTTTGTTAAAAATACAGATTTTCCTCTCTGAATTGCCAGAGAATCTGATTTACTAGATCTAAGATGTGGTAGGAATATGTATTTTTTTAATGAGCTTTACAATTGACCTTGATGCTGGTGATCTACAAACTATTCTTTGTGGACAGTTGTAGTAAGCCAATAAAATGAAGTTAAAGAAACTCCTAAGTTTATCACTGTCAAATACAAAAATAAAATTTTTGCAATTGTTACAGTTTTATTCTACCTTTACAACACTTTCTGTGGTAGTATTACTATTATGAGCATCAGTATTTTACTAATAAAATGTCTGAAGTTTAGGTATCACATTTAAGGTCATCCAGGTAGAAAAGGGCAGAACCAGAGTCTGGACCCAGGTCTGTGCGATTGTAGAACACAGGCTATTAATCACTATATTATTTTCTAAGGCACAAAGTTAACTACCGTCTTTCTAAGTAACAAGAGGTTATCAATAGGGCCTGGGTCATCTTTGTAGGAGGGGCTTGGAGGATACATGAGATGAACTGAAAACCTCCATCACTTTCTCCTAATTACTGGAAATTTATTTGGGAGTGGATTTAGGGGATAGAATATAAATAAGGTATAGAGGAGAGAATAGGCTAACATGAGTGTATAATTCCTGATAATGAGCATACAATGTTTTCTTGAGTTTCCTATTCAAGAATTACAAGGTATTATCTGTCCCTTTAACCGTATACTTCCTGGCTTGATTTCTAGAGTATGAAGCTGGTTATCCTTCTGGAAGCTGATGGCTACCAATGTATAATCTTAGGAGGAAATTTTTGGTGTTCTAAATAGGAGCAAATTGTACTTTTAGGAAGAGTAAACTGTAGCTTAGACATACTAAAACTATGAGAAAAAATGGATTTTGTTGTTGCTGCAACAACTATTTTGCTTTGTTTCTCTATATTCTACCTACAATAGAGATGATCTTTGGAAAAATAAAATACTTGCCTTCAAGAGTAGGTGATGCCAGAGTGGGTCTGGAAGCTTGTTCTGTTGGTAACGGAGGTGGTATGGCTGGGCTCTGCCCTGTGCACACAATGCAGGAATACGTATTGAAAAAAAGTATTAGTAAATTTAATATACACAAATAAAATAGCTAGATCTGTCCCCAACATGCATAATTCATAATCCAAAGTATAAATTCATATTATTATGCAATATGAAAATTGATATTAGGTGAGATCTTTAAGTAGATACATACAAAGATTCAGTTATCTTCAGAGTCATTTCTGAATATATTTCTTTTCTTAGATATATATACAATGTCAAATATATCTACTGGAATTTATTGATGAAAAACCTACATGTATTCAAATAAAGCAATTTATTTCAATATGCACTTCAAATTATCGAAACTGAAATCACAGAAGCTAAGAGGAACCCTAATACATAGAAAAATCAATATTTTCTTCTTTTAACTAAAAATTCTCAAGTGATATAATAAGGCAATAAAGGAAAATTAAAATTCATAGGCCTTTTGATATTGAACAGGTATATTTTCTCCTGCCAAAATAAATGACCTGCGTTAAGTAAATAATGGGCCAAAGGGAAAATATATTCAGTTTTATAGAAACTAAGAAGCCTCCCTCATCTCTGGCTTATTGTGAACCGTAAAAATCTCACAATTGTTCTGAGTACTTTCTTATCCCAAGTGATTTCTTTAATTAAACAAAACCATCCAGGCCATGATCTGTAAACATTAACTAACGTATGATCCCATATGAAATGCTTGCAAAATCTTTTATCATTCATTTTCATTTCATAAACTCCTGCTTGTGTCTCTTTTAAATCTAAGAATCAACACGGGCATATATATCCACTTTCTAAAATTTCACGGACAACTAGATATTATCGAATGCTAGCAGACCTGCCTGCTTACTGGAAGTCTTCCTTTTTTAGAATTTGTCAAAATTAGTTTGCTCTGGTGAATTGTGGATTAGCAGCCAGAGCTGGACACACAACATCTTCTGTGGTGGCAAGAAGGGAGGAACTCCAGGCCCTCAAGCTGAGTAGAAGAGGTTAGTCGCTATTTATTGAAGGATTTACTTTTAGCTGTTAAACCCATCCAGATGGATTACTGATCATGCCCATATGCACAAAAGCAAAGCATATTTTCATGCAGGCCATGCTATATATCTAGAAAAGTATACATCCATATTAGTACTGATTATTTTCCTAACGAAAGCAAAGATGGAAACACAATGTAACACGGAATTTCATTTTTTAGTAAGCAAGGACAAGGTAAGGATGGGGGGGCACATTAAAAATGGAGTGTGTCCCACATTGATTTTCCCTAGCTAATATTTATACAGTGCTTACTATACCTATGCCTACAATGATCCCAAACAGTTTTGACGTATGAAGTCATTGATGCTTAGAATGCAGGGATAATTTTCATTTTGCAGTTTAAACTGAAGTGAACAGGGATTCAGGGGCTCAGCTCCTAAGAAGTGGACTTGAGGTGCTGAAACTTCCTCTCAGACTACCTAAGGCAGGTAAAGACAGTCACATGTAAAGGGCCATCACATGCAAGGATGAAGAGAGACAGAGGAGTGGAGTTTCCACCCTGACTTTCCACCATCTTTGTAAGCCAAAGGGATGTACACTAGGGAGTATTCTCTCCCAAATTTTGCTTGAGAGCTGTTCTTGAAAAAATGTTTCTAAAATAGGATGGTATTTTGTAGCTTTTAAAATCTACAGAGAATCTAGACTGAGGAAGGAGTCAATTAAATAACTAAAGCTTAAATACAAGTGACCATGAACATCCATGAATCAATTATTTCTAAATAATAAGGCTTTCAAAAATATCTTCAAGGGATCTTGCTTGTTCAAACTAAACTGATTTCTCTGCTGTCAACTACTTCCTTGAACAGCAGTAATGTATGATCATAGTTTTGATCAGCCATTTAGGAATTTATTTTTGAACATATTCAATTCTTTCCATAGGGAATAGTTTATCATTTAGACTACAAAATCTTCGTATATTTTCCTGGTGGAACTCTGAAGTCATTATTTTATTTTTTAACCTAGTGAGTTAACTTATAAGATATAATAAGTTAACTTATTATATCTCAGCATATAAAAACCATTAATCTCCAACTCTGCTTGTAAGAAGTTCCCAATATCATGGCTAAAACGGATTTACAGACAGATTATTATAACATAGTGTGATGATGGGAAATAACATATACAGAGGAGATGTCACAGAATGATTCTTGCATTTAAAAGCCTGAAGAGAGTTTCTCAAGTAAAGAATGGAGGAGGAGAGGGAGGGATAGCAGACAGCGATTATCTCTAGTGAAAAAAAAAGCCTGGATGCCAAGATACATAGAACTATTAAAACAATCAAACAGGTACTTCTGCAGCATAAAGTACAAAGTGCAGTTTATATCAGAAATTCTCTACAACTGTAATAAATGATATCATACTCTCTAGAATGGACAACCACATGATGGTGAGACAGTGGACCTAATAGGAAAGTAGCACCAACAGAAAAAGAAAAAAAAATTTTTTTTTCTTTTTTTTTGCCTCTAGAGTGACAGAGTTAGGTAGTTCTGGCAGGGGAATTATTAGCTCAGGGCAAGTTTTTGTTTTGTTAAGGGTCACCAAAACAAATCAGGCATGTCATAATTGAGAATGACACCTGACTCTCTGGTACTGACTTACAGAAAAGGCCTTTTTTATGCTCAAATAATGTAAGAAAATGCTATTGAAATTACAGGCTATTTTTTCTATATGAATGAATATAAAATTATATGAATATAATACATTATGGATATATTAATGATATTTATAATAAAAGCAAGCTGTTTATTACAAAGGCTACATGGTTGGAATCAAATAAATATGAGAGTTTCAGCTCCATTGCCTCCTCCACTCACATAATCTGTGTGAATTTGAAAATGTCATGAAGTATCGAAGCTTCATGGCCTTTATGAAATGAGGAGAGTTTCTGTCGGCTGTTGTGAGGATTAAGAAATGAAACATCTAACACACAGTAAATACTCAAAATATTCTTTCTCCTACAATGTATTTACAATTTGTATCCCACCTAATTACACAAGAGGACTTGAAACAGACTTTTGAAGTAAGACAACAAAGACATAATAACAGATAAAATTAAACGTGACAGACATAGCAGAACTCATTTACAGGAAAGAGGCTTATCATTTTATTAGGAATATATTTCTTGGGAATTTCTGAGGATTGTTACTCTCTAAAGGAAGAATTTACGTTGTTGAAATTTACATTGGATCTCTAAAGGTGCCCTTCATTTTACAAGCTATTACCTGAAAATCCCTCTGACATTCAAACACAGTGAATTGGCTTTATTTTTGTTCCGTGAGTGATTTTGACTGGCTTATTTCCATAATACCTGAATCTCATGTTTGTAAGCTGCCAATATTTTATTGTTCTGAGTTTTTTCTCCCTCAAGTCAATATGATTGCTTTCAGTTTAGTCAAATTCCACTGGGGATGACATACAGTATGCATTCCTCCTAATGATCTAAGTTACTGATGTTTTCTTTACTTTACTAGAAATAATGAATGGAATTACTCAGAATCTCAAATCAAGAAGGAGGCTATGAGCAGAATTCAGGTAATGTAAAGGAAAAAGCAATTTGCAATACTGAAGCTTAATTTATCTAGTTTTTTAATCAAAGGAGATTTCCTAGTTCTAAACCATCTCTAGATAACAAAAATCTACCTCCTAAATCTTGAAACAAATACTGAGGATATTTTTTACTCTAATGATTGATAGCTATTTTTTTTCCCCTTGGGCCCCCACTGCATTTTCAAGGAGGTACCCAGTACATCCAGGAGACTACAGACTTTGAAAGGCCTCCTGTGCCACAATGAAGTGATAGATCTCATGCCGGAAGGAGTGTCACTCCTGTAAATGACCACTGAGCTAAAATTCATTTACATCTTGAAAAAGTACAAAATGTGATTAATTACAAACACCTATCCCAATTCATTCTGTCAATAGTATTTAAAGTATTTGCGCATCTATTGTTGTCTGCTAGGTTGCTAAGTCGTGTCTGACCCTTTTGTAACCCTGGAGCCTGCTAGGCTCCTCTGTTTACGGGATTTCCCAGGCAAGAAAACTGCAGGGCTTTGCCATCTCCTGCCTTCTTCAGGAGATCTTTCTGACCCAGGGATTGAACTTGTGTCTCCTGCATTGGCAGGCGGATTCTTTACCACTGAGACACCTGGGGATCTATGATGAACACAAAATAGGAAAATTTGAAATTAGTTAAGAAAACGATTGCCAAGTAGGTTAAAGCAATAGTATTGCTTTTATTTGTTGGCACAAGTTTCCTAGACTATTTCTGTAACATATAGAATAATATTTTCAAAGTTTAGAATTGAACAAATATTAAAATTAAATGAAAATATGGTTTATATTTTAGGCTGAGACATGTAGTAATTGTGTACCTCCAAAATGGAGGGAATGGAGTAGAGGTGTTTAGAGTGTCAGTCACTCGTCCCTTTTCCACCCTACTTATTTAAAAAATTAAGATATCACTCATACAATAATCCCAGACTTGGTGAATTTGCCTATGAAATGAAGAATAAGGAATCTGAAGCTCAAGAGTTTGTATGAGGTGGACAGATCCAAGGTTTTTACTTCCGCCATAGGTATCTTTATAACTCCCACTTGTGTATCGCTAAATTCTACATATATAACTTTGCATCCCTTGTACTTGATCTTGTGAGGATACATGTAAACAGGCAATTACTACTTAACTGAGGACTCAGATGTTTCAGGGTGAAACAAGAACAGTAATGTCTCTTCCAGCTGGGTTGTTGTGAGGGTTCCTGGGCATAACAGTACAAATAAAATCAGTGAGGGACCACAGGGAAGATAGGGAAGGGCTGTGTTGTTATAAAGTTTACATTAAAGATGAAGGGAGACAGGCAGCAAACAAGCAAGACTGATAATTTCAGATCTCAGAAATGGAGGGACATCAAAACAGAGTGGTGAGGCAGACAATGACTGTGAGAAAGAGATGACACTAAATTGGTTAGAAAAGGAAGAACTGGGTTAGCACTGAGCAGAACTCCACTAACCTATGGCGCTTTGCTCAAATTGTCTCCTTTCTATGTGTGTGCTGTCCAAGGTGGTCAGGTTTGAGGAGGAGGGCTTACTTAGTGCAAAATTAGGAAGCAGCTCTTCCCAACGGGTCAGGTCACTTGCCATTGCAGTCCAGATCTTGAGATGACAGAAGAGCAGGGGGCCTTTGTGTAAGTACACAAACTGCAGGACAATTACACAATGTATCAGGGATCTCTGTCTCCAAATGGGAGACACAAGTTCTGACTTGAATACAAAAGAAGAGGCCGGATGAAAGGATTCCTGGCAGGGAAAGGCAAGCTAAAATGTCTATGCTAGGAACAGCTTGGATTACAGCTTGGATTACTCAAGGTCACTGGTGCTAGAGAGCAGTGACAGGCTCCTATCAGAGCATTCTGGGCTGTTCTTATGAGTTTGGATATGTTCTATGGGTAATGGTAAACTTTGAAGTGTTTTAGTATGACATATAGGGTTTTAAAAACTCACTGGCTGCTGTGTGAACAAAAATAATGTTTGCAGAGGAAAAGATATGAGAAGCAGCAGAAGATCAGTTGGAAACTGTTTGAAAAACCCAGGTGAGAGATGACATGAGCTTGGTCTAGGTGTTGCAGTAGAGATGTAGTTGTTCCTGCAAAAAATGCGCCTGAGTGCCTATTCAGTTCTAGGCACTTTCCTAGGATATGGAGTTAAACAGTACCAATACAGATAAAATCACCTGTTTCACAGAGCTGAGATTCTACTGGTCAGAGAGAAAAAATATCAACTAAATAAGTAAAATGAAAATAAGCATCTTACTTAAAATGTATCAAGGAAGAGTAATAAAGAGTGTTATTTAGAATAATAGATGGGACTTGTAAAGATATGGTCAATGAAAAACTTAGAAACTGTAGATAAATGGATGGATTTAGAGTGTATTTTCATACAAACTCAGTAGGATTTTTTTAAATGAATTTGATACGGTAAGTGCAGGAAAGACATCAAAGATGACTGACAGTTTGGCTTGAGCATCTGGGAATGAATGAGAAATATTCAGATAAGAGCAGGAAATTTCCTGTTTACACAGCTAGATGCTATTTATGGACTAATTGCTTAGTCATTGCTGTCACTTGAATTACATAGTTTTCCATTTTGCCAAAGGATTTATATAGAAGACATTGAGGTATAAGTCATAGTTGCTTTGTTGGATTATTCTAAAAGGACAGCATATTGGTAATTAATTTTCAAGATTTTTTTATGATTTTAGAAAACTTTTAAGCAAATGGATTATTTAGTATAATTTGGTAATGCAACCCTACTATAAGGGTGTTTAAAACACCAAAAGCTTCAACTACTTAGATCAAAGAACATCCTCCAGGCCAAAATGTTTCTACTGGAAAGGTTTCTTTGCATCCTGATAAAAAGTTTCCCTAATATTTCCATGTGCTATTACATATTTGCATATTTGCTTTGATGGAAAGCAAGGAATAGAAGTCAAATACATATTTCATAATTCCTTTGATTAAAAATGATAAAGGTAATATTAGTGTGTTTTCGTCTTCATCTCCAGTTTATAAGTTAGAAATAATTCTGCCATGGAAAGGCCAACTAAAAAGGGAAATGAGATTCATTCAAGATCATATCATTGTTTCATGTATTCTTATACCTTGTTATGACAGAATACCTGATATCCAGGATTTAATAAAAATAGATGCGTGGAATCACAATCATAGAATTTAGGGTATGGAAGAGACCTTTGAAATCAGTTATTTCAACACCCTAATGCTTCAGGTGGACAAAAATAGTCTCTAGACAGAAAAGTGGCCTAATCAAGGTTATACTTCAAAAGTATTTAAGATCAACATTTTTCACTTCATTTTATTTTTCTATTTATTTAATATTTATTTGGAAGGTCAAGATAAATGACAATTATTTTACCCATTGTCATCAATGACTAATAACTCTTAGAGGATCTTTAAAGATTCACTTCCTAAGATTAAAAGTCTCACAGTTTTCTACATTGGTCATATTCTACTTAACATTAGATATTAAATTGATCTCAAGTACCCATCTTGGTCCCTGATCTCATTTTGACAATTCTAGATAGACTGTCAACTTGGAGGTTTTCAAAACTTACAAAATCACTATTTCTTCACTTTTCTTAAATATTTCCTTCTAAGCTATCCAAATTATATATCTGTCAACCCCAGAGCAAATCATATTTATACATAAGATGAGGCAAAAGGCAGACAGTAAAGATGGAAAAAATAGACAAATAGGTAATATGAACTGCAAATTTTTCTTTTAGTACAAAGGTCAGAGCTAATATGAAAAGAGATTATGAGGCATATTAGATAGAGTACAGTCTCAATTTACAAAAATAAAAACTATCTCATGTACTTAGGATACAATTATCCTACTTGCCTTGGAGTCATCCAATTAAATGCCTTTAATCTCTTCCTTGATTCCCTTCCAGCCACACCCTTCACAACTTTTATGTTCCCAGAATAACCAGTGTATACTTATCTTCTGATTCTCAATACATTTGTTTATTTACAAATCTGTGCTGGGATTTTTTGTTATTGCTATTGTTTCTGTTTTTAATCCTCATTTGACTATGAGAAACTTGGGAACAGAGTCTGGAATATCCATACATATTTAGTTAAGAGAAATGAATACCTACAAGAGAAAATGATCCCATGAATAAGTGAATAAATGAATGTTACTACATGCTATTCTGTTACTCTGTTTCTAGAGTGTTTGAATATGAACAAACCAAGTTAAGTTAAAGTCACTCAGTCCTATCTGACTCTTTGTGACCCCGTGGACTGCAGCCCACCAGGCTCCTCAGTCCATGGGATTCTCCAGGCAAGAATACTGGAGTGGGTTGCCATTTCCTTCTCCAGGGGATCTTCCCAACCCAGTGATCAAACCCGGGTCTCCTGCATTGGAGGCAGACGCTTTAACCTCTGAGTCACCAGGGAATACAGTATTTTTAGATCTCAATAGAGTACAGAATGCTTCCAACAAAACACATGATAAAATTTATTTTTTGCTTTCTATTTTTCAGTTATTTACAGTTCCAGGCCAAAGTATTCATTTCTTTCTGTCAGAACTTTTACCAATTTATTTATGAGTACCAATCTTTCCATGAAAGTGAAACTTTAATAGTTTTATCCATTAGTGGGAAAAATTGAGCTTAAAGTTCAAAGGTAAAGAAAACTAGCTTCATTAGCCCAATCAAGATATAACACATGCAATATATTCTGAATCTACAGTTACCCTCAAGTGCAAAATCTATGTAAATTACCCATTGCGGTATGCTTCAAGCCTAAAGAATTACACACCTACACATGTAACTTGAAAAGAATATTAGTACCAGAAGAAACTTAAGAATTTACTGAGAACCCTGAAATTCAAAGAAGCTAAACAACTTGCTACATTGACCTAAGTGACACATAAGTATGATACATGAATGCAGATTCTCAACTCAGTGTTCTTCACAGCAAAATGTTGTCTGTTTGCATTTATTTTAGAGACAGCAATGAGGCACAAGGAACAAATAAAATAAAAGATGAAATCCAGAATAATGGTAAACAATTTCAACTCAGTACAAATGCTTTTTTGTTAGGCTTTAGAATTCTATAGCCAATGATACTCATAATAACTGAGAAAAAAATAGATCTTAAGTGCAGTATCCTATAGTTCAGCATAATGATATTTGTAATGGATATGTTAATTCTTGTTTCACTTGAAGATGATTTGAAATACAAATAGTACATGCTTTTGACCATCAGTTATGTCAATTCAATTTTCAAAGTTATAATTAATTCAAATTAGGTCTCTGAAATGCTGCTCTCCAATGTGAAACATAGTTTTATCAAAACGGAATCGCCTATTCTCTAAGGAGTTGAGTGATAGAAATATAACAGTGACTTATTTTATTGGAAATCAATTTTTTCAAATATGATAAATGCTTAAAATATTATATTTATGCTTAAAACTTTAAGGTATAATTCAATAGAATTAAAAAGGGATAATTTTTAAGAAAAACTACAAAATTTCAATACAATTTTGAGTTAAAAATCTCAAATTTTATTTACATCCCTAGGCATGGCCCTCCTCCTGGCACATGCTAACTTACTGACTAATAAGTGATGAGCTATTATTCATTTAGTTTAACTGATCATTGCTACTGAAATAGAAGTATCAGTTGTAACAAGGCTGTTGTTTACCAACCTGGTCATTGTAACATGGTATATCCCTGAATACATTATTGTTGTTGTTTAGTTGCTCAGTTGTGTCTGACTCTTTTGCCACCCCATAGACTGTAGTCAGGCTCCCCTCTCCATGGGATTTCCCAGACAAGAATATTGGAGTAGGCTGTCATTTTCTACTCCAGAGAATCTTCATGACCCACAGATCAAACCCGAATCTCCTGCAAGTTTCCTGAGCTTCAGGCAGATTTCTTACCACTGAGCCACCAAGGAAACCCCCCTAAAAATGAGTACATTTAATATATCATAGACCATCCCCAAGAAAAAGAAGTACAAAAAGGCAAAATGATTGTCTGAGGAGGACTTACAAATAGCTGAGAAAAGAAGAGAAGCTAAAGGCAAAGAAGGAAAGGAAAGATATACCCATCTGAATGCAGAGTTCCAAAGAATGGCAAGGAGAAAGAAGAAAGCCTTCCTCAGTGATCCATGCAAAGAAGTAGAGGAAAACAATAAAATGTGAAAGATTAGAGAGCTCTTTAAGAAAATTAGATACCAAGGGAACATTTTCATGCTGTTTATGGGGTTCTCAAGGCAAGAATATGAAGTGGTTTGCCATTCCCTTCTCCATTGCATCACGTTTTGTCAGAACTCTCCAACAGGACCTGTTCGATTTGGGTGGCCCTACATGGCAAGGCTCATAGTTTCGCTGAGTTAGACAAGGTTGGGGTCCCTGTGATCAGTTTGGTTTTCTATGATTGTGGTTTTCATTCTGTCTGCCCTCTGATGGATAAGGATAAGAGGCTTATGGAAGCTTCCTGATGGGAGAGACTGACTGAGGAGATACCTGGGTCTTGTTCTGATGGGCGGGGCCATGCTCAGGAAATCTTTAATCCAATTTTCTGTTGATGGGCGGGGCTGTGTTCCCTCCCTGTTGTTTGACCTGAGGTGGAGGTTATGAAGATGATGGGGACCTCCTTCATAGGTCCCATGCACACACTGTTGCACCCAGTGTCCCCAGCCCTGCAGCAGGCCACCACTGACCCACGCCTCCACCGGAGACTCCTGCACACTCCCGGGCAAGTCTGGCTCAGTCTCCTGTGAGCTGACTGCTCCTTTCTCCTGGGTCCTGGTGCACACAAGGTTCTGTTTGTGCCCTCCAAGAGTCCGTTTCCCCAGTCCTGTGTAAGTTCCGGTGGCTCTATGGAGGGGTTAAAGGTGACCTCCTCCAAGAGGGCTTATGCCTTACCCAGGTCTGCTGCACCGAGAGCCCCTGCCCTTGCAGCAGTCCACTGCAGACCTGTACCTCCATAGGAGACACTCAAACACAATTCTGGTTCAGTCTCTGTGGGGTCTCCTGGTCCTGGTGCGCCCAAAGTTTGTTTGATCCTTTTGAGCATCTCTGGTGGGTATGCAGCTTGATTCTAAATGCACTTTTACCCCTGCTACAGTCTGGCTGGGGCTTCTTCTTTGCCCTTGGATGTGGGGTATCTTTTTTTGGTGAGATCTAACATTCTGCAGTTGACAGTTGTTCAGCAGCAAGTTGTAGTGAAATGTGAAAGTGCTGCACTCAATATGCCAGCAAATTTGGAAAACTCAGCAGTGGCCACAGGACTGGAAAAGATCAGTTTTCATTCCAATCCCAAAGAAAGGCAACGCCAAAGAATGTTCAAACTACTGCACAACTGCACTCATCTCACACTCTAGCAAAGTAATGCTCAAAATTCTACAAGCCAGGCTTCAAAAGTATGTGAACTGTGAACTTCTATATGTTCAAGATGGATTTAGAAAAGGCAGAGAAACCAGAGATCAAATTGCCAACAGCCACTGGATCATTGAAAAAGCAAGTGAGTTCCAGAAAAACATCTATTTCTGCTTTATTGACTATGCCAAAGCCTTTCACTGTGTGGATCACAGCAAACTGTGGAAATTTCTTCAAGAGATGGGAATACCAGACCATCTTACCTGCCTCCTGAGAAATTTGTATGCAGGTCAAGAAGCAACAGTTAGAACGGGACATGGAAAAACAGACTGGTTCCAAATTGGGAAAGGAGTTTATATTGTCACCCTGTTATTTAACTTATAGGCAGAGTCATCATGCAAAACACCAGGCTGCTGGGATCAAAATTGCCAAGAGAAGTATCAATAACCTCAGATACACAGATGATACCACCCTTATGGCAGAAAGTGAAGAGAAACTAAAGAATCTCTTGACGAAAGTGAAAGAGGAGAATGGAAAAGCTGGCTTAAAACTCAACATTCAAAAGACAAACATCATGGCATCCAGTCCCATCACTTCATGACAAATAGATGGGAAAACAATGGAAACAGTGAGAGACTTTATTTTCTTGGTCTCCAAAGTCACTGCAGATGGTAACTGCAGCGATGAAATTAAAAGACACTTGCTCCTTGGAAGAAAAGCTATGACCAACATATTAAAAAGCAGAGACATCACTTTACCATCAAAGGTCAGTCTAGTCAAAGCTATGGTTTTCCAGTAGTCATGTATGGATGTGAAAACTGGACTACAAAGAAAGCTGAACGCCAAAGAATTGATGCTTTTGAACTGTGGTATTGGTGAAGATTATTGAGAATCTCTTGGACTGCAAGGAGATCAAACCAGTCCATCCTAAAGGAAATCAGTCCTGAGTATTCATTAGAAGGACTGATGCTGAAGCTGAAACTCCAATACTTTGGCCACCTGATATGAAGAACGGACTCATTGGAAAAGACCCTTATGCTGGAAAAGATTAAATTGGGAGGAGAAGGGGATGACAGAGGATGAAATGATTGGATGGCATCACTTTCTCAATGGGCATGAGTTTGAGCAAGCTCTGGGAGATGGTGATGGACAGGGAAGCCTGGTGTGCTACAGTCCATTGGGTTGAAAAGAGTCAGACACAACTGAGTGACTGAAATTACTGACTGAATATATCATAACTCTTGAGTCATAATTTAATACTTTAGGTTTTATATTCAGGTTTACTTTTCAGAGATCCAATGCACTTTATTAATCTATTCAAAGACTGAAAATCAAGTCACAATAAATTACTGACAATTAGAAATGTGAGTAGCAAGTTGAGAAATTGAGAGAAAAAAGAAGGCTCCCAAAATACTTGCAAAAGTTCATTTGCAAAATGCATTAGAACAGCTTTCAAGCAGAATAACAAATTCCCTTCTTAAGAGGTAAGAGACTAGACATTTTTTTAAACTATCTGAACATGGAGAATAAATAATGTCTCCTTCTGTCTCAAATCTTTTCTGGCTTTTTGACTTGTAGATTCTACCAAAGAGGTTTTTGACAGAGAACAGCTGGCATAGTCAATTGCCAAATCAATTCCTAAACTACTAGAATCTGTTATTTTCATTCTCAATAACTTCAGGAGCGACCAACAACCTTAGAGATAAACCTACTCTATGTTCTCCTCTATCTCAATTTGCTATTACTCTCACTACTAAGAATAAAATTCGCCTAAAAATCTAATGATGGAACTGGGTGATCTTTTATCAGGACTTAGGGGCAGCTTAATAGATACCCAGGAAATTTAAAAGTAAACCATATTCTAATATTCCTCCAGTAATTTTGGTGAGAAGTCATTCATGCCTCTGAGTATAGAATCTCAGTTCACTCTGCTTGTACTTTCTATACCGGATTCCTTTCACTGACAAAACCATCAAGGGCAGCTAAAAGTTATCAGCAAATTGCTTGCTTTCTTTGGCAGTTGTACTGGCAAGATTTAGGAGTGTGTGTCAAGTGTAAACTATAATGGAAATAGAGATTGTGAGTTTGTTTTAAATTGTACCACTCAAATCAGAGTGAAGAAAAGGAAGGGAAAAGAAAACCTAAGACACAGTGACCCCCTTTTCAGAAAACATAATTCTCCCTACAGTGCTGGAGACAATATCTATCTCAGCAAATTCTGCAACTTCCTCTAGGTTCAATTTCCTAGTCTCCGAGGTGGGAAACATATAACCCACCTCTGAGGGTTTAGTGTGAATTCAGTGAGATGATCCATGAGCAGCAACTCGCCACAGTGCCTGGTACACTGCTGCTGTTGCTGCTGCTGCTGCTGCTAAGTCGCTTCAGTCGTGTCCGACTCTGCGACCCCATAGACAGCAGCTCTCAGTAGAGTGGTGAATGTTTTCCATCATCAATGTTGTCATGACCATCTCTAACAACCTTCCGAAATCTTTTAAGGGTAGACACAGAATAACGTCTGGATGACCTCCTGAGTTTTTCTCCAGCTCTAGGCAAGCCATTGTTTTCAAGCTTCACTGTATCTTTCCTTTATCCTTATCCTCAAATACAGGGAGGTACGTTTTTAAGCTATTTTATCGAATTTGAAAGACAGCATGGATTCTCTTTTATACAGAGATTTCATTAAAACAGAATAGAATCAGTCTGATATCTTTCAACCACCCCCAAGTCCACACCACACAGGACTTGGCAAAGGGAAGGGATACTGCCATTATCCTATCCTTTATATATATCTGTAGGAAAATTTCTTTCCTGTCCCCCAATATTTTCTCTGACACATGAAACCATTCCATATTTAAAAGCATTTCAAAGAAATATGAAAAGCCTAAAGAAGAACCATAGAACCAATTAATAAGGAATATCCTGGTTTTGGAATTTACCTTAGGAAGAGAAAAGAAGGGATTAGCATTTTGTTTTAGTAAAGAGTTTTCTAATGGTTGCTTTAATGAAGATTATAAAACTCCTTATCTTTTCAACTACAAGCACATAATACAAATTTAAATATTTCAGTGCTTGTGCTTAATAGATAAAGGATAAAATGGGAACATGTTAATAATTATTATGTAATAGGATTAAAGCACAATTAAATTCACAAACACATTCTCACTTGAATGACACATTTGGAAATCATCCAACTTTTCCTCCTGTTTTAAATTGTGTATAATTGATATTGTGTCATTTAAAACAATGCACACTGCTTTTCCAATGTCTGCCAGGAGGCTATTTATAATTTACACAAAAAATATCCCTCTGGAGTAAAAATCATTATTAATGTAATCATGGTCATGAATAACAGAAAATGGAAAAGGTTTACATCTTAGGTAACCTCCATCTAAGAGAAGATGAAATCATCAGTTTGTTTCTCACTGGATGTTTCAATATGACAATGTTGGTGCTTTTCTATGTCTATTTTCCTCAATTTGTATCAGAGATTTCAATTATTAGAAACCCTGTCTACTAAACATGTGCCTGTTACATAAACAGCGTGAGTAGCTGCAAAAGTGGTGATTTATACATGACAGTTTTTTCTTCAGGAGGTCACCATATCAACCACAAAGCCATAATATTGAATAAAATAGAGTAATGGGGATTTAAGAAATGCAACATAAATAATTAAGTGTGAATGACAAAGGACAGACGCTAAAGTATTGTCGTTCAGTCACTAAGTTACATCTGAATCTTTGCAATCCCATAGACTGCAGCACATCAGGCTTCCCTATCCTTCACTATCTCCCAGTGTTTGCTCAAACTCATGTCCATTGAGTCAGTGATGTTATTTAATCATTTCATCTTCTGTCTCAAGGAAAACTCTTGCCCTCAAATCTTTCCCAGCATCAGGGTCTTTTACAATATGGGGTCTAATTTGGAAGGACACACTTGTATAGATAGTAACTATACTTGTTCAGTTTTTCTCCTGCATTGACTTTTCATTTGGTATTGTAAATAAAAAAGTTCATCTAATTATACCACTACATTTCCCCACCTTAGACTGAAAAAAATTGACCACCTGAATAAGAATTGGGCTTCCCCAGTGGCTCAGTGAAGAATCTGCCTGCAATGCAGGAGACCTGACTTGGATCATTGGGTTGGGAAGATCCCCTGGAGAAGGAAATGGAACCCAACCCAGTATTCTTGCCTGGAGAATCCCATGGACAGAAGAGCCTGGTGGACTATGGTCCAAAGGGTTGCAAATAGTTGGATATAAGGATAAATACTTAATTCATTGTAAGCAATTAATATTAACAATTAGAATAAAGCTGAAGTTAAACATTGGCAAAACACTAGGACTTCACCTTTATCAAGCCTGTCCGAGGTTCTGTGGCTCTTTTTTCTCTAGATTCTACTCTAGTGATCATATGGTTTAGTTGTCAGTAGTATGAAGAAAGAAAGTGAAGTCACTCAGTCATGTCTGACTCTTTGTGACCCTGTGGACTGTAGCCTACCAAGCTCCTCTGTCCATGGGATTCTCCAGGCAAGAATACTGGAGTGGGCTGCCATTTCCTTCTCCAGGAGATCTCCCCGTCCCAGTGATCGAACCTGGGTTTCTGCACTGGAGGCAGACACTTTAACCTCTGAGCCACCAGGGAAGCCCAATACGGTTTAGTTGCTAGTAGTACTTTCTTCCATTTTCTCCCCAAGCTTTCTTAATACTATTCATTGTTTGATTTGTAATAATTTCTGAAAAGATTGTAGCTTCCTTTGCTTTGAAAATCATGTTACCACCACTAGCACTGAATGCATACTAGGGGTCTGTACTAGGCTTCCCTGGTAGCTCAGCTAGTAAAGAATCTGCCTGCAAAGCAGAAGTCGCCAGTTCAATTCCTGAGTTGGGAAAATCCCCTGGAGAAGGGATAGGCTACCCACTCCAGTATTCTTGGCCTTCCCTGGTGCCTCAGATGGTAAAGAATCCTCCTGCAATGCAGGAGATCTGGGTTCGATCCCTGGGTTGGGAAGATCCCTTGGAGAAGGGAATGGCAACCCACTCCAGTATTCTAGACTGGAGAATCCCCACGGACAGAGGAGCCTAATGGGCTAGAGTCCATGGGGTTGCAAAGAGTTGGACACAACTGAGTGATTCAGCACATACAGGGGTCCAGTAACTGCTGGGAGATGATAGGATGACTTCAACATGTCAACCTAGATATTGAGAAGGAGATAGACAAAATGTATTATCTTCAAATGTGGAATAATTATTACTACTATGTGGGAATAACAGTATCATTGCCTCAACACAGAATATTTTAGAGAACCAAAATGTAAAATACAGTAGGCTAGACCAGCAGTCATGTGTGTACTGTACGTCACAGAATTGATCCAAAAACCCAGAGCAACTGGTTCAACAATCTACAACCTGTAAAGTTAGTATTGAAAAATTCATTATTGTCTTCATCTTGCCCAAACATTCTATACAAGAATAAAGCTATGGACAAGGAATATTTGGTTGCCAAATTAGGTCTCTCTGAAAGTAGCTATATCAAACTACTTAGTTTATAATTACTTATATCAAAATAGGTATGGGATATATTTATTTCTGTCTATGAATAAAATAAGGGCTTCTTTTAAAATAAGAAAATAAAATAAGACCTGCTTAAGAAAAAAGGGTTAAGAATTATGCATTTATTTGAATGGTTAGAAAATCCTAGATTCCCTGTTCTTTATCTACTGGGCCACCCAAATGAACCTTGGAAAAGCACGAGGAGAATATATTCACATAATCACTAGAATGCTTTTTTCATCTACGCTCTTGCATATAAATGACAGATAAGATTATTACAAGACATGACACATTAATAAATAACACCTAATTAGTTTGATAATTCTTTGATTAAGCTCTAATTTTCCTTGCTTCTCATGCAGCAATTCAAATTACTCTGTATTATTTGTTCCTTTTCAGACTATTTTAGAACATGCTTTGAATAGTCCCAGTAGGCTACCTGAGCAGGAATTTATTCTTATTTGACAGCAGGTCCATGCCATTAATAGTGACAAGGTAAGACCAAAACAGACACTGTAATAAAAGTTTCTGCACAGCAAAGACATTCCTCTAGAATCTGACACCTCTTTCAAAAGGGAAGGAGACAAAATTCTGAGAACATGAGAAAATGAAATGTTAGGGCTTCAGTGCAAAGAGAAAGTAATATGAACATTATATTGTGGGGAGAATACTTACTTACTTACCTGCCTTCCTCCCAAACCTAACGCCCTTAATCACAATGACACTGACTGAGAGCAGTACCAGTGCCCGAGGAATTGTGGCTACTCAGAAGCGCCTGGATCTATTTCTGCGCATTCTAGTTAGTTCTAAGGACTACAATGTTTAATGGGTTGATTGAGACAACTGTGAAAATTGGATACATTTATTTTAAACTGATTCCCCATACTTCAAGTAATCACAAAACAAATCTCATGGAGCCAAATCTGGGAACTATGCTCACCAGTGATGAGGTGTAGGCTCTCTCTGTTTTTTTTCTCACTTCTGTTTAATTCTATATGTTGTCTGCAGTTTACTGACACACACAGCAAACCCAGCTTTGTTAATTCTGAGACTCTGTCTCTAGAGGTACTATCAATAATTCCTTTAAGAATCTTTACATAAGGCCTATTTGCAATGCTTAGAAACCTGTCATCTTTCTAAATAACAGGATTATTTCCAGGAATGAATTAAAAGGGCTGCTCTGAGATGATCATCAATAATTTTTTTCAGCAAGATAAATATTATACATCATGAATTCAATTCAGTAAACATAGCATGTATCTGGCAAGGTATGAGGCAACAGGGATTTAAAGGTAAATTTTTATTGAAGGTGTATATAAGGCAGTAAAGGAAGACTTGCTAGAAAGTGAATGATAATAATATGTGATAATTAAATTGGAAAGATAATAAGTGGTGAGCAGAAAATCATAATTTTGCTATATTTGGGCACCATTGCTACCATTATACATTCAAATAGTACATATTATGGTTAGGTAGTGTTCTAAGCATACGCATCTATGCATAAACTATTCTGTACCTTAACCCAGTAAAATAATATCAATTTTCCTATTTTAAAGGAGAAATAGGCATCATGCATATTTTTGTTTACTGCTCTATCCATAGAATCTGGATAGATGGATATTCATAGAACTCATCTAGAAGACATTTAAACCAAACTCATTAATGCATATAAGGCAGGATTTTTATATGGACCTCAATTTAACACTATAATTACATATTATTACACCCATATTATATAATTAGCAGAACCAAGGAGAGAAGACATAGGATGACTAGAACAGGCAAAACTGGTCTAGTATGCTATCTGTTGATGTGGTTCTAAAAAATATTTCCCCCTCCCTATCAAACAACCTTGGATATGTGTTCAGTTAGTAAAGAAGAGTCAACAGTTGAAAAGCGTTGGATTCTTAGTGCGATTTGACCATCTGCTCATGTGTTCTGCAACAGTTCCATTGTTAGCCTCATCTGACAGAGGAGCAAACAGAGACTTAACGAGATTGAGTAACTTGACTAAAGTTATCATTTCAAGCAAGTGGCAGAGCCTTGATTTGAAATGAAGTAGACTGGATCTGGAGTCTGTGTGCTTAACCATGTGTCCTCACTCCCTGTCATGTCCATGCACTACATGGCTACTGCTGAAGAATAAAAATAAAATGATGCAAAACAACAGAAATCAGCCAAAGAAAAAAAAGGAAGCTATTGCTCTCCTTTAGGTTATGAACAGGTCCGGTTCCAGCACTTTACTATTGGTTTTGGTCAACAGTCATACATATCTCAATTTTCTTATTTATATCAATACCTCATTTAAGTTTCTACCTCTTGTGTGAACTTAAATTGTCAGATAGTTTGTAGCATTTTGAGTTGCAATATTAATTTCTTAAGTCACTTATACACAGTTGCCATCACCCGTGGGAAATGGCTTGTGAATTGTGACTCTCCTTCCAAATTATATTTTAAACTCAACAGCTTTAGCAATATTCCACACACTTTCTTCTGTTTCTAATACCTTAAGCAGAGGACTGCCTGATCATATCTCTGAAATGCTGGTTTTGCGTCACTGTCCTGCTTTAAATCTTTTAAAGGTTCTCGCCCGTGACAAAAATCAGCTGTGCCTGACTGACCACGTGTCTGTAATCTATCACCACAAACATCACTTCTTACGCCCTAATGTTTTCTAATCTTAATTTATCCTCTTTCCAGTCTGGTATCATCATCGCCACACAAACACATCGATGTCACACACACTGCTATGTTCTCATTCACTTTCTCTTTCTTTCATACACAAAGCAAGCCCTATTATTCTTCAACAGTGAGTCAAATTTATCCATCTCTCAAGTTTTAGATGCATATTACCTCCTCTGAAACTTGTAATATTTAGTGTCTGTATTATGAAATTTCTCAAGTTTAACCTTTTTCTTTATTAGTTCTTATTCACTCTTTCAAACAATCATATGCCATACTTCTTAAAAGAGAGATCATTTTAAGTATTCTTATGTCCTTTATTGTGCTCACTTTGGGACCGCTGAGCATGCAGAAGATACTCAGCGTTTATATTCTGACTTATTTCACTCACTGTCTTGGCAACTCTATCTCCACAACCGACCTCTCACTGGAAGTCCACAACTGATCCTCTAACAGCCTCCTCGTTCAGAATTTGCTGTGAGAGTTAAATGAGTGTGTGAAGGCACCCAGATTGAACTTTAGTATTTAGCATATGGATGATTATAAAATGACATTTGGATTGGAATTTTCACATATTCCTCTTTGGCAACTGACTACTATTTGTGGCTTTAAGAATAAGTGAATTCAAAGTCTTCTCCAGCTCTGCCCACTCCAGTGGGCACTCTCTTCCTTTACTTCCTATTTAGGGCATCTTTTGGGGTTTTCAGGCCAACAATCTCTGAATAAGCTTTCACTTTCCTCTCTTATGGTATCAGTATTGATAAATCCTATGAGTTTACCTTTGTGATATTTCTAAAATCAACTTAGTTATCGTCATACCACCTGAGGTCAAGCTTTACTTCCTCTCTTTGGACATACTTGTCCTTCCAATTTCATTCTGTCTGAACCATCTTGCATAACGTTTCCAATTTCATTTCTCTTTCTAGGTCCTTTCATGACAATCAAAGTGAACCACTAGCAGTTCCTTGTCTATGTCTGGGATGCTGAGAGATTTGGTCTTACTCCGGAGGGCTTGAAGATTAGGCAGACCTGAGTTTAAATTCTCTGTCCATGCAGTGTGTGACCTGGACAAAACACTTGAACTCTCTGTGCCTCAGTTCTCTCATCTATTTATATAAAACAGGGATAATAAAACACTACACTCAAAGTTATATAAGGATTAAATAAGATTATTTTAAGAGCCTGTGTGCTGAGTCACTCAGTCAAGTCTGACTCTTTGCGACACTTTGGACTATAACTCTGTCAGGCTCCTCTGTCCATGGAATTTTTCAAGACAAGAATATTGGGGTGGGTTGCCATTTCTTTCTCCAAAGGATCTTCCTGACCCAGGCATTTCCTGCGTCTCTGCATTACAGACAGATTCTTTACTGCTGAGCCATCAGGGAAGACCATTTTAAGAACCTGGCAAAATTAAATACTCAGTAATTGATAGTCACAAAAGAACATTTCAAGATATTGTAATTCTGTGCTTTAATTATTATCCCTTCAGCCTTAAATATTTTTAGCCTTAAGTTGACATAGGCATATCCTACCCATTTTTCAAAGTGCATTTCAATTTTTACCTCTTTCACAAGATTTTCTCTGAACGTTCATACTAGAAGCACTATCCTTTTGCAGTAAACTTCCATAGTAAAAGGAAAGCAAAATAGCTTGGGAAAGGACATGTGTACATATTACTTAATCATTTTAAGAATCTTAAGAAATGAATTTTATAAAAAAATTCTCAAGACGAAAAGCTAAAACAAATAAACAAACCCCACAAGAAAAGTATTTAAATCCTATTTTAATAGAAATATGGCCCTCACCTTTCTATTCTCTCCATTGGTTCCCAGTGTATTATCTGGGTCCACTGAAGCCAATCTTGGTTTTTTTTGTTTCTTTTTTGGAGCTATTCTCACTATTCACAAAGACTAATATTCCATGCCTTATTTTTATAGATCTTCCAAGGAACTAAGAAAAATGAATTATTTTTAAACAATAAAACTCATTCTATCTTGTAATTATCATGTGACATTACTGGTCAGTTTTAAAAAGTCAGGACACATTATGGAATATTCCTGATCTTATTTTTCTTATATCTTGAACAATTTCTATTTTGTAAACTTAGGAATTATTTCATCATTAATCATTAATTATTCCCAACAATTTTTGTAAAAAGAAAAAAAAATTAAGAAGATAGAATAATGATGGGATTGCTTAGAAGGATGATGAAGTTGTAAAATAAATCATTATTTCATCATTCGGTTTTTTTCATTGTCTTGACTAAAGTTTTGTATCATCATTCAAGAAGTTACAAAAGTCTGGAGAAACTGTTATGGTCTATAATTTTTAGCTTCATTTAATACAGTTTGGAATTTAGAGTTTTTATTTCCCATCCATTATTGCAAAGAGAAGAATATTGACAAAGGAAGATATTTAAATTATTGGGTGAATCAGAAGATGAATGCGAAAAGACAGTTTGTAGTACACTAAACCTTAATGATTAGGATGAAATTGAAATTGACCATTCAAGTGAAATTTAAGACCATTTACCTTCATAAGAAAATGAATTATCTCAAATTCAAGAATCAGTGAGCAAACAACACATTCAAAAAGGGAATGTGGTATCCTCATCCTCAGCTTGGAATTTATCATGCAATAGTTTGTGACTAGAGTATAAAATATTTCATTTCATTGAAACGTTATGTTATAGTACTCTTTTGTGTTTCCATAAAATCTGTGTGCCAAAATTTATGCTTTTTTAAACCATACAAATGGCAAGGAATTCAGAAGGATTAATAATGTATAAATTTAAAGATTATTGGATTTATCATTCTAATCAATGCTTATAAATCTAAAAATAAAAATGTTTTTCAATTATGGAATAAAGATGACATCTTTTCAACAAAATTATGAGCCATTAAAAATTTCAAAAATTCATTTGCTGCATTCTGATGATGGACATTCTGAAAGAATTTGAAGTAATAATATCCCAGAATCTATTAAAGATGTTTGAAACATGGAACTGGTATCTACAAGGTGGATGCATTGTAAGTTCATGCATGATAGTTGATGAGCAGTTCAGTTCCTTTTGAAAGACGTTTCCCATTTGGTGTGTGTACACCTTCAAAACCAGGGAATTGATGAAATAAACATTTAACTTTGATATGTTTAAGTTTTTAATCACAATTTTCACCATTCCTTTAATCTTACTTCTGCAAACAATTTTTAAATGATTTAACCTATTAAAAATATTAAGAGGTCCAGATGATAAGTGAAGATAACTATTTATTCCTAATATCCTGAGATTAACATGTACATTTTCTGAACATCTATTGCATGTCTATCTAGTTATCCTCAGTTATAAAATTATTTGTACTGTGTCTTATCTCTTTTCTGGATTATCAGCTTAGAGAGGGGATTCAACAATTGCTTTTTGAATAAACATCAAAACTCCCAAAGCTTTTGCTTTGTAAAAATAATTAGATGTTTGGAACTAAAGTGAGTATATTTTTTAGGAGCAGGATTTTTTTAGAGAAGAGTACAGCAAGGCTAAATTTTACCTTGTCTTCTCCAATTGAGCTCTGAAATACATTAAATTAAACCATTAAATAACAGTGACTATAATACAATTACATTTGACCTCTTCTCAGCAGGATCAAACCAAAAATGCAGTTAAGCACCACTGAAGTTCAAGAAAAGGATCTTAATAAAATGAGCATACTAACTTATTCCTTGAGGCCCTTTCTAGCTATGGTCTTAAAACCCACAGAATTGGAATACCTTATTATAGTCAGAAAAGATTTTGGTAGGTGAATACCTTCAATTTTAAGAGAATAAATGGCACTGAAAGTAGAATAAATTACCTTGACATAAATTCTTGACTCAAGCAAAAGTCAGACAGCAGCTGGAATTTCAATGGTGGGATAACTTCTAAGGGATAAACTTTAACTTGTATTGAACTTTAATCATAATGGCTACAGAGATGAAAAGTTGGAAAAAAGTGTTAAAATTACTAAGTGAAAGCACATTAACCCTGGTCCTTGTACAGGACATTTAAATTGATTTATCTATACTGAGTATAAGACTCTCTAAGCCACGTGATTTCTTACCCATAGAAATGTGTCTCTTGTTTAACTTGGTTGATTCTGTCCAGCAATGCATGCAATTTATTCGGCCCAAGTGGAAGTTGATTAAGAGAGAGAATGAAAATGCCTAGCAAGATCATGATACTTCTTTTAAAGAGTCGGCCTAAATAATGAAACTACCAGTAGGCTGTCACGTAAGAAAAATATGCTTAGCCACAAAATATGGAAAAGGAAATTGGAGTTACTGGAAAGTTGATAAAGGTTAATAAATCTAAAGGCTTCTACCTTGAACATCTGTACTATGGATTTCTAAAAACAATAAAAGCAAAAAGACAAAAGACACTGTAAATTGAGTCTCAGTCTGGCAACCAATGTCTGCCTTGACCAGTTTTAATAGTTCTCTTACAACATTATTAATTTGTAAATATATATGTACTCCTATGTTCACTGAAGCACTATTTACAATAGCCAAGACATGAAAGCAACTTAAGTATCCATCAGTAGATACTGATAAAGAAGATGTGGTAGATATATATATATACACATATATATTTCAGTGGAATATTGTCCAGCCATAAAAAAGTATGAAATCTTTCCATCTGAGGCAAGATGGATGGTCCTGGAAGTTATTATACTTAAGCGAAATAAATCAGAAAGAAAAAAACAAATACCACATGATCTCACATATATGTAGAATATAAAAAAATAAAACAAATGAACAAACAAAATAAAAGAGAAACAAATGCTTAGACACAGAGAACAAACTGGTGGGTGCCAGAGAGGAGCAGATCAGGCAATGCACAAAATAGATGAAGGGGATTAAGAGGTAGAAACTCACAGCCACAAAATAAATACAACATGGGGATGTAATGTCCACATAGGAAATATAGTCAATAGTTTTGCAAAAACTTTGTATGGTGATGGATGGTAACTGGATTTATTGTGGTTATTTCATAATAATATTTCATAAAAATATCAAATCACTATGCTGTAAATCTGAAATTAATATAATAATACTCTATATTAATTATAGCAGAATAACAATTTTAAAATACAAAATAAATTGAAAAAAGAAAATGACAGCTAGACCCTCTAGCGCTACAGGGAAAGTAAAAGTCATCGGCTTCAGGACAGCCCTCATGGAAGAATGGGGTCTCTCTCTCTCTCTTCCTCTTCCCCTCCTTCCTCCCTAAAGAAGGTTAGGGGCTATTCAAAATGCATCTTGTTACATTGAACATCTACACATTTAGGAGATATCACGGTGGGGTTGCTATATCAGTGAAAGGCAGCAGCAAAAGTATTTATTTATATTTGATAGCAGTTTTATTCATCAGGAGCTCCAAACTGGAAATAACCCAGATATCCAACAACAGTGAAATAGCAAAAGTATTTCTTGAAGAAAGAAGCTCTTCAATGTCTAGAATATCCTAAAATTATACATTATAGACATTTGTCTTCTGAAGTTGCTTAGTTTCAGCCTTAATAGCAAATACTAACTTTCTAGGCGTAAATAGAATTTTCAAAATTTTTCAACTTTTTGCTTCCCAGGTGGTACACATGGTAAAGAACCTGCCTGCGACGTGGGAGACCAGAGTTTTATCCCTGGGTTAGGAAGATCCCCTGTAGTAGAAAACGGCAGCCCACGCCAATATTCTTGCCTGGAGAACTCCATGGACAGTATAATCTATGGGGTTGCAAAGAGTCGGACGTGACTGAGCAACTAACTTCATAGAGTGAGTTAGCATAAAAGAATTTTAGCTAAAACAACAAAATGATCTGATCTTTACAGTTAAGATTACAGGACCAATTAAGATGGTCCCTGTAATTGAGGTGGGGATTATTTCTGACTATAGGATAGTGCATATTCACTGTAGAGAAAGAGCAATTCTGTTCATCTTTAGATAGCTAAAAAATTTTAAGACTATATTAGAGGCATTTTATTTGATGGGATAAAAAAGCAAAATGTGAGACTTCCATCAAGGCATTAGCACATTTACAAGGTTTTTCAAATTTGAGCTGTAATTTGGGCTACTTTGGAGGGTGGGACAATATTGTACAAAAAAAAAAAAACAAAAAACACTTTCTCCCACAGGGAAAAATCAAGTTTTAGTTGTAAAAACTCATTACTAATAATTAATAACAAACTCTAACTAAACAATAACAGGTGTTCCACTAATCCCAAACAGAAACAGATGGAAGCACAAATGTTTTATAAATACTGGATACATGCAGAGCAATAAACTTGGCAGGAATTGTTTTATTCTGTAATTGTCAGTCAGAGTCAAAGTCTTATCACTTGCATTTTCTCTAAATTAATATGACCATATTAAATCTTGTTTTTCAGTCCTTGTTTCTGAAAATGAGAGCCATATTTAGTGATTTCTCACTTCATCTTATGTACTATCTCACCAAAAAAGATAGAATTATTAATTTACCTTCTGTACACTTATGAAGCTTATTTATATATTTTATATGAAACAATGAGCATACCATACATGTTTCCATTCTCCAACTTCTTCCATTTCCAGACAAGAAATAGTGCTTTACATATGCTTTAATTTCTTATAAATTATAGCAATGAACTTTCAAACTCATGAATGCAGGCAGATGAAATAAATTATGAGGGCAACTAGAAAGTCAATGAATGGTATTAAGAAATCTAATTCTATGGTACTTGGGAATTTTTTTTTTAAAGAGTTTGATTATTACACAGTGCTAGAGATTTGAACTCATGGCTATTTAGAGAATTTTTTACTTATGACTTTAGAAGGGCTCCTCTGTATGGCTAATAGTATGGGGACTCAGAACAGATCTCTCAAGGTATGCCACTTTGGCATGTAGATTATTTTGAGCTAAAGGCAATCAAGATCCTACAGGCTCAAGAGAAATTAGTGCCCCTCCCTTAATGAAATATAAGTATTTAAATTGGGGATTTTTCCCAGAAAAAGTGTTATTACAGGAGATAATTTTTATCTAAGTGTCCTCATCTGTATGGCAGGATAATCACCTAAGTACCTAAAACCTGATTTTTTTTTTTTGTATTGTTCTGTGAATTATCCTCTCGTACCTGAGAGCCCCAGACCCCTGCCCTATTCCACAGCTCAGGGTGGCAATATATATACTCATTTTACCTTTCTGTCTGTGAACCTCTTTGGTATGTGAGCTCTCTGAGCCGTGTGTGTAGTTGGGGGTGATTCCTGTGTGTGTGTAGCTGGGGGTGATTCCTGTATTTATATGTATGTATATATGTA